>NC_073413.1:2021306-2036306 GCF_028641065.1 Leucoraja erinaceus | reverse complement strand
GGCACCAGTGTGTAATGGGGCACCAGTGTGTAATGGGGCACCAGTGTGTAATGGGGCACCAGTGTGTAATGGGGCACCAGTGTGTAATGGGGCACCAGTGTGTAATGGGGCACCAGTGTGTAATGGGCACCAGTGTGTAATGGGCACCAGTGTGTAATGGGGCACCAGTGTGTAATGGGGCACCAGTGTGTAATGGGCACCAGTGTGTAATGGGGCACCCAGTGTGTAACCAGGGTAATGGCACCAGTGTGTAATGGGGCACCAGTGTGTAATGGGGCACCCAGTGTGTAATGGGCACCAGTGTGTAATGGGGCACCAGTGTGTAATGGGCACCATGGGTAATGGGCACCAGTGTGTAATGGGCACCAGTGTGTAATGGGCACCAGTGTGTAATGGGCACCAGTGTGTAATGGGCACCAGTGTGTAATGGGCACCAGTGTGTAATGGGGCACCAGTGTGTAATGGGGCACCAGTGTGTAATGGGGCACCAGTGTGTAATGGGCACCAGTGTGTAATGGGGCACCAGTGTGTAATGGGGCACCAGTGTGTAATGGGGCACCAGTGTGTAATGGGCACCAGTGTGTAATGGGGCACCAGTGTGTAATGGGTAATGGGCACCAGTGTGTAATGGGGCACCAGTGTGTAATGGGCACCAGTGTGTAATGGGGCACCAGTGTGTAATGGGCACCAGTGTGTAATGGGGCACCAGTGTGTAATGGGGCACCAGTGTGTAATGGGGCACCAGTGTGTAATGGGCACCAGTGTGTAATGGGCACCAGTGTGTAATGGGCACCAGTGTAATGGGCACCAGTGTGGGGCACCAGTGTGTAATGGGCACCAGTGTGTAATGGGGCACCAGTGTGTAATGGGGCACCAGTGTGTAATGGGGGCACCAGTGTGTAATGGGCACCAGTGTGTAATGGGGCACCAGTGTGTAATGGGCACCAGTGTGTAATGGGCACCAGTGTGTAATGGGGCACCAGTGTGTAATGGGCACCAGTGTGTAATGGGGCACCATGGTAATGGGGCACCAGTGTGTAATGGGGCACCAGTGTGTAATGGGCACCAGTGTGTAATGGGGCACCAGTGTGTAATGGGCACCAGTGTAATGGGGCACCAGTGTGTAATGGGCACCAGTGTGTAATGGGGCACCAGTGTGTAATGGGGCACCAGTGTGTAATGGGGCACCAGTGTGTAATGGGCACCAGTGTGTAATGGGGCACCAGTGTGTAATGGGGCACCAGTGTGTAATGGGGCACCAGTGTGTAATGGGGCACCAGTGTGTAATGGGGCACCAGTGTGTAATGGGGCACCAGTGTGTAATGGGGCACCAGTGTGTAATGGGGCACAGTGTAAATGGGGCACCAGTGTGTAATGGGGCACCAGTGTGTAATGGGGCACCAGTGTGTAATGGGGGCACCAGTGTGTAATGGGGGCACCAGTGTGTAATGGGGCACCAGTGTGTAATGGGGCACCAGTGTGTAATGGGGCACCAGTGTGTAATGGGCACCAGTGTGTAATGGGCACCAGTGTGTAATGGGCACCAGTGTGTAATGGGCACCAGTGTGTAATGGGCACCAGTGTGTAATGGGGCACCAGTGTGTAATGGGGCACCAGTGTGTAATGGGCACCACTGTGTGTAATGGGCACCAGTGTGTAATGGGGCACCAGTGTGTAATGGGGCACCAGTGTGTAATGGGCACCAGTGTGTAATGGGGCACATGTGGTAATGGGCACCAGTGTGTAATGGGGCACCACTGTGTAATGGGGCACCAGTGTGTAATGGGCACCAGTGTGTAATGGGCACCAGTGTGTAATGGGCACACCAGTGTGTAATGGGGCACCAGTGTGTAATGGGGCACCAGTGTGTAATGGGGCACCAGTGTGGGCACCACCAGTGTGTAATGGGCACCAGTGTGTAATGGGCACCAGTGTGTAATGGGGCACCAGTGTGTAATGGGGCACCAGTGTGTAATGGGCACCAGTGTGTAATGGGGCACCAGTGTGTAATGGGCATGTGTAATGGGCACCAGTGTGTAATGGGGCACCAGTGTGTAATGGGCACCAGTGTGTAATGGGCACCAGTGTGTAATGGGCACCAGTGTGTAATGGGCACCAGTGTGTAATGGGCACCAGTGTGTAATGGGCACCAGTGTGTAATGGGGCACCAGTGTGTAATGGGCACCAGTGTGTAATGGGCACCAGTGTGTAATGGGCACCAGTGTGTAATGGGGCCCAGTGTGTAATGGGCACCAGTGTGTAATGGGGCACCAGTGTGTAATGGGGACCAGTGTGTAATGGGGCACCAGTGTGTAATGGGCACCAGTGTGTAATGGGGCACCAGTGTGTAATGGGGCACCAGTGTATATGGGGCACCAGTGTGTAATGGGGCACCAGTGTGTAATGGGGACCAGTGTGTGTAATGGGCAGTGTGTAATGGGGCACCAGTGTGTAATGGGGCCAGTGTGTAATGGGGCACCAGTGTGTAATGGGGCACCAGTGTGTAATGGGCAACAGTGTGTAATGGGCACCAGTGTTTAATTGGGCACCAGTGTGTAATGGGCACCAGTGTGTGTATGTGTGTAATGGGGCACCAGTGTGTAATGGGGCACCAGTGTGTAATGGGCACCAGTGTGTAATGGGCACCAGTGTGTAATGGGGCACCAGTGTGTAATGGGGACCAGTGTGTAATGGGCACCAGTGTGTAATGGGCACCAGTGTGTAATGGGGCACCAGTGGGTAATGGGCACCAGTGTGTAATGGGGACCAGTGTGTAATGGCCACCAGTGTGTAATGGGCACCAGTGTGTAATGGGCACCACTGTGTAATGAGGCACCACTGTGTAATGGGGCACCAGTGTGTAATGGGCACCAGTGTGTAATGGGGCACCAGTGTGTAATGGGCACCAGTGTGTAATGGGCACCAGTGTGTAATGGGCACCACTGTGTAATGAGTGTGTAATGGGCACCACTGTGTAATGGGGCACCAGTGTGTAATGGGCACCACTGTGTAATGGGGCACCAGTGTGTAATGGGCACCAGTGTGTAATGGGCACCAGCGTGTATTGGGCACCAGTGTGTAATGGGCACCAGTGTGTAATGGGCACCAGTGTGTAATGGGCACCAGTGTGTAATGGGCACCAGTGTGTAATGGGCACCACTAATGCTATACAATGGGCATCAGTAATGCTGTGTAATGTGTCTCTGGGCATCAGTGGCCATCGGTAACGCTGCTGTCTCTCTCTCTCTCCAGGCCGCTGCTGACCCCGGAGCAGAACCACCTCCTACACCTGGTCCTCCAGGAGGTGGTGTCTCCGTCTGGCCGAGGCGTCTGATGCCCCCCCCCCCCCCCCCCCCCCGAGTGCCCATCCGCCTCCTGACCCCCCCCCCCCCCCCCCCCCCCCCCCCGGGCCCGGAACCTTCCAGCCCAGCGCCCGGGCTCCGGACGTTATTTATTAAACACAGAGCTGGTGTCGATTCCCGTCCATGTCTCTGTCCTTCTTCACATGCAGGCAGGTAGTCACGGTGACCAGTGCCGCTCCGGTGGACCAGCCGCACCGTGCTCACCCAGTCGTGCTGCTCCGTGGTGTGTGCGGGACTCTGTATGTGGGAGTGTAGGGCCCACCGTGGAGCCCGTCTATGGGAGTGTAGGGCCCACCGTGGAGGTAAATGTGGGGCCCACGGTGGAGGTGAAGCTGTACGTAGGAAGGTCCATGGTGGAGGTGGAGCCGAACATAGGGCCCCACGGTGGAGACGGAGCTGAACATAGGGCCCCACGGTGGAGGTGGAGCTGAACATATGGCCCCACGGTGGAGACGGAGCTGAACATACGGCCCCACAGTGGAGGTGGAGCTGAACATAGGGCCCCACGGTGGAGACGGAGCTGAACATACGGCCCCACAGTGGAGGCGGAGGTAGAGTCCACGGTCCAAGGTAGGGCCCATCTGTGGGAGCTCTGGCCCATGGCTGGGGTGAATGTAGGGCCCACCGTGGAGCCTGTCTGTGGAACCACTGGGCCCATCGTGGAGAACAGGCTAAGGGAGGTGCTGGGGGAAAAGGCTCTCGCTGTCTACAGAATTATGAGGCTGGGCGGAAGGAGGGACCATTTCACAGGGTGGGTGGAATCGACTCAGCCCCATGGAGTGGAGGCAGAATCTCACATCGTTTAGGAAGTATTCAGACCAACATATGAATAATCACAGGAAGGCCATGGACAGAGTGCTGCTTGCTGGGCCAGCATGGACATGGTGGGCTGAAGGGCCAGATTCTGCCGTGAGACTGTCTTGCAGAAAAGGCAACAGCGGGTCAGGCAGCGTCTGTGGAGGGAGATGGACAGAGGGTGTTTCAAGTCGAGACTCTTCACCTGGATTGAAAGTGGGCAGGTAGGCAGTATATAGAGACGGGGAGACAGTGGGGCAGGACCTGGCAGTGACAGGTTAATACAGGCTGGCCGCACGGTAGCGCAGCGATAGAGTTGCGGCCTCACAGCGCCAGAGACCTGGGTTCGATCCTGACTACCGGTGCTGTCTGTGCGGAGTTTACATGTTCTCCCTGTGACCCTGTGGGTTTTCTCCGGGTGCTCTGGTTTCCTCCCACATCCCAACGACGTACAGGTTTGTAGGCTAATCTACTTCCGTAAATTGTCCCTAGTGTGTAGGATGGAACTAGTGTACGGGGTGATCGCTGGTCGGCGTGGAATGGCCTGTCTCCACTAAAAGTGAGGAGGGGTTGATTGGAAGAATAACAATCGGGAGGAAGAGGGAAGGGTGGTGGTGGAGGCTGGGACGTGACAAGTGGAGGACAAAGGACTGCGGGTTCTGGAGTTTGCTGGAGGAAGGCTGGGGTGGAACTGATTGAGGGGCGGTGGTGGTCGGGAGCGTCAAGGAAGGATGGAGCGAGCAGAGGGAGGAAAATTGCAGATGCTGGAAAATTGAAGGTCGACAAAATTGCTGGAGAAACTCAGCGGGTGAGGCAGCATCTATGGAGCGAAGGAAACGGGCAACGTTTCGGGCCGAGTCGGACTGAAGAAAGACCCTCACCTGAAACAATGCTGCCTGACCTACTGAGTTACAGGGTGATGCAGCATAGAAACAGGACCTTTAACCCCACTCACTCACACCTACCAACATCCCCTATCTGCACTAGTCCCACCTGCCTGTGTCTGGCCCACGTCCCTCTAATGTCCATGCATCAGTCCCAAAACCTATGTCCTCTGGTTCTGGATTCCCCTGCTCTGGGTTAAAAACCCTCTCATCCAAACCTCTCTAAAATCACCCCCCATCCTCTCGCTCACCAAGGGATAGTCCTAGCCTGCCCAATCCTTCCTGATAGCTCAGGAGCCTCAAGTCCTCCAGCACTTTGCTTGCAAACCAGCATCTGCAGTTCCTTGTTTGCACTCTTGGATATAGAGTGTGTTGGACAAGGGTGGAGTCTCTGACTGCAACTGCAACATTGTTCTTGGCTGCAAACAATGGTCTGGTTTTACATTTTGCAAATAAAAATCTAGTTTGTTCATAAAATGGACATGGAGGTCCAGTGATGCTGCCTGAGCGGCTGAGTTACTCCAGCACTCTGTGGCTTTTTTTTGTATGAATGAATGAATAATACTTTATTACCACAGGTGACAAGCCAGTGTGAGATTCTGTGCCCTGCCAACACAAGGTATGCAAAGAGCCGCCACATAAAAGGCGACAAAGCATTGCATTGTAACACAAAGTATACAATGGCGTCAAGTTGGGAAGAGGGGAAGTACAACGGGATCTGCCAGGTCCTTGTACATCAGTCTATGAAAGTAAGCATGCAGGTACAGCAGGCAGTGAAGAAAGCGAATGGCATGTTGGCCTTTATAACAAGAGGAATCGAATATAGGAGCAAAGGGGTCCTTCTGCAGTTGTACAGAGCCCTAGTGAGACCACACCTGGAGTATTGTGTGCAGTTTTGTTCCCCTAATTTGAGGAAGGACATTCTTGTTATTGATCGAGTGCAGGGTAGGTTTACAAGGTTAATTCCCGGGATGGCGGGGACTGTCGTATGCTGAGAGAATGGTGCGGCTGGGCTTGTGCACTCTGGAGTTTAGAAGGATGAGAGGATATCTCATTGAAACATATAAGATTGTTAAGGGCTTGGACACGCTAGAGGCAGGAAACATGTTCCCAATGTTGGGGGAGTCCAGAACCAGGGGCCACAGTTTAAGAATAAGGAGTAAGCCACTTAGAACAGAGACGAGGAAACACATTTTCTCACAGAGAGTTGTGAGTCTGTGGAATTCTCTACATAAGAGGGCGGTGGAGGCCTGTTCCCTAGATGCTTTCAAGCGAGAGCTAGATAGGGCTCTTAAAAATAGCGGAGTAAGGGGATATCGGGAGAAGGCTGGAACAGGGTACTGATTTAGGATGATCAGCCATGATCACATTGAATGGCAGTGCTGGCTCGAAGGGCCGAATGGCCTCCTCCTGCACCTATTGTCTATACCACTTGTGGGCCCTTCTTCTCGGCGCCACCTCCTCCCCCTTCGTTTGCAGCGGCTCCCCAACTCCAGGTCCCTCTTTGTTAGATAAGGAGTTAAATATAGCACTTAGCTCTAAGCCAGTGGTTCTTAACCTGGAGGTCATTTGGGGCTTTACTAGGGGACATGAAGGGGTCATAAATAACATATCCATGTGTTGAGCCCATGTTTAGGAGCCTAACAAAGGTACACACCACATACAGTATTTGGTTCGCACATGCGCGTACGTTTGCCAAAAAGGTTAAGAACCACTGCTCCAAGCGCTAGCAGAATCAAGAGATCTGGGGAGAAAGTTGGAACGGGGTACTGATTTAGGATGATCAGCCGTGATCACATTGACTCGAAGGGCCGAACGGCCTCTCCCTGCACCTGTTTTCCATGTTTCTACGTTCTCTCGGTGGCACATCCTCGACCACTGGTGCCCGTGGACCTGAACCACCCTCGCCCACCCTAGATGCCCGGCCAGTTTGTAAACCTGCATCTGCAGTTCCCCGTGTCGGAACGTGGAGCTAACTCCCCACCCGGAATAATGTCGGATGCTGGGAGCCACGAGGAATGTTCCAGATTGTTGGACAGGGGGTATTGGCCGCAGTCTGAAGTTGTTTGATAGATACTTTATAGATCATTTATTATTGTTTGGGGTACCGTACACAAGGTATGCAAAGAGTCGCCACCTATAGGGCACCGGCAACATTACAATGTTCATTGACTGTAACTAGTTTTAACTTGGCCCACAGCCTGTCCCCTTTATCATCGCTACTTTTTTGCATATATTTCATTTGTTCTATATCTCTACATCACCGTCTATATTTCTCATTTCCCTCAGTCCGAAGCAGGGTCCAGATCCGAAACGTCACCCATTCCTTCTCTCCACAGATGCTGCCTGTCCCGCTGAGTTACTCCAGCATTTTGTGTCTCGGATCAGTTCAGCCCCCAGCCGCGAATCACTACAGAGAGTGGTGAAGGCGGCACACAGCCCATCACTGGCAACGGTCTCCCGGCCATTCAGGACATTTTCCACAGGCGGTGCCTGCGGAAGGCACACAGCATCATCAAGGACCACAGCCACCCGGCAAGCAGACTGTTCTTGTTACCGTCAGGCAGGCAATTACAGGAGGCACGTACCACCAGACTTAAAGCCCTGTCCCACGGTACGAGTTCATTCAAGAGCTTTCCCGAGTTTTAAAAAAATCAAACTCGTGGTAAGCACAGAGAATGAACGTAGCGGGTACGTCGGAGCTCGGGGACGTCTCTTAGCGGCTCGTAACGCTAACTGCAGGTACTCGGGAAGACTCGCTAACGGCAGGTAAGCTCGGGAAGACTCGTGAAGATTTTTCAACACATTGAAAAATGTCCACGAGAGCCCCGAGTACCGACGAGCGGCCATTACCGTAAATCTCCGAGTAGGGCAATCGGGGCAAACTCGGGAGAGCTCTTGGAATGAACTCGTACTGTGGGACAGGGCTATTAAGAACAGTTTTTCCCATCAGGCCATCAGGCTTCTGAACTCATAAACGCATCATATATGTCGATTATTTTATTTATTATTGTCTTTTACCCACCAATGTCACTTTTATCTTATTTTTTTTTAACCTTACTTTTATCCTTGTAATATCATTGCTGTGGTGACCCGTTGTCTTGTCAAACACATTTCATTGTACCGTTGATCCTGTGTTAACCTACATATGACAAATAGAACTGAACTGAACTTGTCTCCCTGTGCAGGAGGGAAGGGAAGTGCAGGTGCCGGTTTAAACCAACATCTGCAGTTGCTTCCAACACATACACAAGTATTCATGATTGGTTGTTTAAGAAGGAACTGCAGATGCTGGAAAATCGAAGGTAGACAAAAGTGCTGGAGAAACTCAGCGGGTGCAGCAGCATCTATGGAGCGAAGGAAATAGGCAACGTTTCGGGCCGAAACCCTTCTTCAGAGTAAGGAAGGAACTGCAGATGCTGAAGATAGACAGACACAAAGTGCTGGAGTAACATATAGCTGCTGGTGAACATATGGTGTACATATAGCTGCTAAATGTGTATAAGACAATTATAAGCAGTTGAATAAGGGGTGGGAATTAAAAAGCTTTGACTTCTTCCTGCTCCTTTTCGAACACGTACAATTTCATTTATTTATTGATATTGTTTATGACACTTTAGAAATATTCTTGTTTTGTTTTTTTTATGCTGTTTCACACTTGCTTTTTATTCTTTTATTCTGTTCGAAATAAAGAATTAAATTAAATTAAACTCAGCGGGACGGGGCAAGGGATGGAGAAAAAGGTTCAAGTTCAAGATTTGAGTATATGAGCAGGGAGATTCTACTGCAGTTGTACAGGGTCTTGGTGAGACCACACCTGGAGTATTGCGTACAGTTTTGGTCTCCTAATCTGAGGAAGCACATTCTTGCCATAGAGGGAGTACAGAGAAGGTTCACCAGACTGATTCCTGGGATGGCAGGACTTTCATATGAAGAAAGACTGGATAGACTCGGCTTGTACTCGCTAGAATCTAGAAGATTGAGGGGGGATCTTATAGAAACTTACAAAATTCTTAAGGGGTTGGACAGGCTAGATGCAGGAAGATTGTTCCCGATGTTGGGGAAGTCCAGAACAAGGGGTCACAGTTTAAGGATAAGAGGGAAGTCTTTTAGGACCGAGATGAGAAAAACATTTTTCACACAATTCTCTGCCACAGAAGGTAGTTGAGGCCAGTTCATTGGCTATATTTAAGAGGGAGTTAGATGTGGCCCTTGTGGCTAAAGGGATCAGGGGGTATGGAGAGAAGGCAGGGATGGGATTCTGAGTTGGATGATCAGCCATGATCATATCGAATGGCGGTGCAGGCTCGAAGGGCCGAATGGCCTACTCCTGCACCTAATTTCTATGTTTCTATGTTTATAGTGAGTTTATTGTCATGTGTCCCTGACAGGACAATGAAATTCTTGCTTTGCTTCAGCACAACAGAACATAGTAGGCATTGACTACAGAACAGATCAGTGTGTCCATTCACAGATCAGTGTGTCCATATACCATAATATAAATATATACACACATGAATAAATAAACTGAGAAAAAGGGACCCTTCTTCCGACTCGGGAGCTTTTTTTTGGAGGAGTGCTGGAGGCTGGGATAGTAGCGAGGGGCTGAAGGGTCTCCAGTTGCTGATCTGTGACGGCAGCGAGCGTGGAGTCATCCTCCCTCCCACCCTCCCGTCGCTGTTACAACCCACACGACCGCCCTCCCCTCCCAGTGAGAGAAAGAAAGAAAAGCTGCCTTTAATCATCCAAAGATCAGGGATTGCAGCTCCGGTGGACGAGGGAGGATTACAATCTCATCAAACGCAGCCCTCGGGGATTAATCTCGGCTCGCTCGGTGGGCGATGAGGAAGGTGGATCGACTGTGAACGAGCCTCTTGCTGTCCAGGGCCAAGACTGCTGGCCACAGATCGTGAGTGAACTGCCTCGAACACCCGTGACTTGTTGCCCATTGTCCACCCTAAAGCTGCTACATCTCACCCCACCCCACCCCAAGGCGAAGTAGCCCTTCTTCAACCAGGGGGTGGTGAACCTGTGCAATTCACTGCCACAGACGGCTGGCAATGGATACATACATGTATACATGTATGTATATATATTTAAGGCGGAGATGGATAGATGTGTGCAGGCAGGAACTGCAAGGTGCTTGTTTCAAACCGAAGATAGACAGACACGAAATGCTGGAGTAACTCAGCGGGGCAGGCGGCATCTCTGGAGAGAAGGAATGGGTGGACCAGTCTTCTTCAGGCTGAGAGTCGGGAGAGGGAGACAAAGAGATATGGAAGGGCAAGGTGTGAAGATGGGAGATCAAAGGGGCACAAAGGTCAAGGGAAATGTAGAATATATCATTATTGGCTAGGGGAAGGTGGGGGGGGGGGGAGGTTGATTAGTATGGGTATCGGGTTATGGAGGGAGAAGGCAAGAGAATGGGGTTGAGAGGGAAAGATAGATCAGCCATGATTGAATGGCAGAGTAGACATGATGGGCCGAATGGTCTAAATCTGCTCCTATCACTTATGAACCTCCCAGTCGGAATGAGAGGCATTGGAAACATAGAAACATAGAACATAGGTGCAGGAGGAGGCCATTCGGCCCTTCGAGCCAGCACCGCCATTCATTGCGATCATGGCTGATCGTCCCCAATCAATAACCCGTGCCTGCCTTCCCCCCATATCCCTTGACTCCACTAGCCCCTAGAGCTCTATCTAACTCTCTCTTAAATCCATCCAGTGATTTGGCCTCCACTGCCCTCTGGCCTTACTCGGCAGTGGAGGAGGTCAAGGGGCGACAGGTCGCAGTGCGGAGGGGGACAAGAAATCATAAGGTCACAAGTGATAGGAGAAGAATTAGGCCATTCGGCCCATCAAGTCTACTCTGCCATTCAATCATGGCTGATCTATCTCTCCCTCCTAACCCCATTCTCCTGCCTTCTCCCCATAACCTCTGACACCTGCACTAATCAAGAATCTATCTATTTCTGCCTTAAAAATATCCATTGACCTGGCCTCTGCAGCTGTCTGTGGCAATGAAATCCACAGATTCACCACCCACTGACTAAAGACATCACTCCTCAACTCCTTCCGAAAAGAACGGCCTTTAATTCTGAGGCTGTGCCTCCCTCTCTGCGATACCCTCTCAAGCTGCCCCCACCCTCACGCTGTGAGAAACACAAAATGCTGGAGTAACTCAGCGGGACAGGCAGCATCTCTGGAGGAAAGGAATAGGTGACGTTTTGGGTCTCAACCCTTCTTCAGTCTGGGGAAGGGTCTCGACCTGAAACGTCACCAATTCCTTCTCTCCGTAGATGCTGCCTGTCCCGCTGAGTTTCTCCAGCATTTTGTGTCTGCGGCGTAAATCAGCGTCTGCTGTTCCTTCCTGCATCCTCCCGCCATGAGCTCCCTCCTCTCTCCTGAGGTCAGAGCCCTGGTGGCCATGCATGGTGGGCTAGTCTGGGTGTGATGGGCTGGTATGTAAGCGATGGGCGGTGGTCCCTCCCTCTGTTACAGGGGCTCGGTGGCAGTGGGTTAGTACGCTGGCGATAGGCGGTGGACCCTCTGTGTGTTACAGGGCTGGGGTGGGGGGGGCGATTGGCTATTACGGGATGATGGGCTAGTACAGTAGTGATGGGCAGAATTCCCTGTGTTCCAGGGCTCGGGGCAATGGGCTAGTACGTTCGTGATGGGCAGAATTCCCTGTGTTCCGGGGATGGGGGCGATGTACTGTGACACACTCCCACTACAGCTGATCTGGGCGATGGATGGGTGCTGGTGTGATGGGCTAGTATGGGTGTGATTGGCTGAATTACCTCTGTTCCAGGTTGTGTGGGGGCAGTGATGCACCGTGACACTCTCGCTGCTGCTGATCTGGGCGATGGACAGGGACAGTAGTGATGGGCTAGTACAGGTGGGATGGGCTAGAACAGGTGGGATGGGCTAGTACGGGTGTGATGGGCTGAATTCCCTCTGTTCCAGGTTGCGTGGGGGCAGTGATGTACCGTGACACACTCTCGCTGCTGCTGATCTGGGCAGTGGATCGGTATAGTAGTAAAGGGCTAGTACGGGTGTGATGGGCTGAATTCCCTCTGTTCCAGGTTGCGTGGGGGAGCGATGCACCGTGACACACTCTCGCTGCTGCTGAGCTGGGTGGCCGTCTCTCTGTCCACCACGGCGCTGCTCACCTCCTACTGGTGCGTGGGCACACACAAGGTGCTGAAGCCCGCCTGCTCGTCCAGCCGCACCACCGACTGTACCCTGGCCCCCGGGACCGACTCCGGCACCAGCACCACCGCCCGCAACAGCACCGGCAACGGCTCCAACACCCACACCTACTCAGAATACAGCTGGGAGATGGGTGACGACAGGTTCTCCTTCCGAGCGTTCCACACTGGCTTGTGGACCTCGTGCGAGGAGAACTTCATCGGCACAGGTGGGGGGGCAGCGGGGGGGGGAGAGACAGAGGGGAGTGGGGGTGGGGGGAGGGGGGAAAGATTGGGGGTGGTGGGGAGAGAGTGGGGGGGGGGATGAGGCTTATTCAGGACACGGGGAGAACATCACTGACACAGGGGTAATGGGTGGCGATGGAAGGGACAGGGAAGAGGGGAGTACGGGACCCGGGTGGGGGAGGTGGGACACATTAGGCAATGAATTCCACAGATTCACCCCCCTCTGATTAAAGAAATTCCTCCTCATCGCCTTCGTGAAGGTACGTCCTTTAATTCTGAGGCTGTGACCTCTGGTCCTAGACTCTCCCACTAGTGGAAACATCCTCTCCACATCCACTCTATCCAAGCCTTTCACTATTCGGTAAGTTTCAATGAGGTGTCCCCTTCATCCTTCTAAACTCCAGCGAGTACAGGCCCAGTGCCGACAAAGGCTCATCGTATGCTCACCCACTCATTCCTGGGATCGTTCTTGTAAACCTCCTCTCCAGAGCCGGCACATCCTTCCTCAGATATCGGGGCCCAAAACTGCTCCAAATGCAGTCTGACCCAGCGCCTTATAGAGTCTCAGGCAGCTCCCAAAAACACTGGCAGACTCCAACTCTGACAAGATTAAGTGAGTTTTATCTTTCACAAAGAATTGAAAATGCTTCTATGAAATGAGAAGATTAATAAGTAGGTCATATAGATGCAGCTTAAGATTCAAATGTTATAAATCTGAAATCAAATGAGAAAATCCTAGACGCTCATACCAGATTTGAGAGAACGGAAATTTGATGGGAGGCTCCCGACCAGAAACGTCACCCATCCATGTCCTCCACAGATGCTGCCTGACCCGCTGACTAGCTCCTGCACTTACACAGACTATCTGATCCTCCAGCCACCGCTCGATAGTAAACCCTTGTTTTAACGAATGTCTTTATAACGGACAGTTTGGGAACAAGTCCGCAAGAAATGGCAGAGAATTGTGGACGCAGCCCAGACCGTCACACAAGCCAACCTTCCTTCCAGTCTGAAGAAGGGTCTTGACCCAAAACGTCACCCATTCCTTCTCTCCACAGATGCTGCCTGTCCCGCTGCGAGTTACTCCAGCTTTTTGTGTCTATCTTCCCTTCCATTGACTCCATCCACACCTCACGCTGCCTCGTCAAGGCCAGCAGCATCATCAAGGACCAGTCGCATCCCTCTTCTCCCCTCTCCCATCGGGCAAGAGGTACAGAAGTGTGAAAACGCACACCTCCAGATTCAGGGACAGTTTCTTCCCAGCTGTTATCAGGCAACTGGACCATCCTAACACCAACTGGAGAGAGGTCCTGAGCTACTATCAACCTCATTGGAGACCCTTAGACTATCTTTGATTGGAGTTTATTGGACTTTACCTTGCATTAAACGTTATGCCCTCTATCATGTATCTGTACACTGTGTATGGCTCGATTGTAATCATGCCTAGTCTTTCCACTGACTGGTTAGCAGGCAACAAAAAGCTTTTCACTGTACCTCAGTACACTTGGCAACACACCACACTAAACTCAACTCAACTCAACTCAGAGGAAGGGGAGAGGAACTGGGTGGGGGATGGGGGGACGGGAGAAAGGAGGGGGAGGGGGGAGGGGGAGGAGGGGTGAGGGAGGGAGTGGAGGGAGGGAGGGGAGAGGAGAAAGGAGGGGGGGGAGGGGAGGGGATGGGAGAGGAAGGGGGGAGGGGAGGGAGGAAGGGGGGGGGAAGGGAGAGGAGAGGAGAAAGGAGGGGGGACGGGAGAGGAGGGGACGGACAGGGGGTGGACAGAGGAAGGGAGAGGGGAGGAGGGGGGAATGGTGGGAGTGGAGAGGGGAGAGAGGAGAGGGAGGCGGAGAAAGGAGGGGGGAGGGGGAGGGGGAGGGGTGGAGGAGGGAATGGTGGGAGGGGGGAGGGGGGAGGGGAGAGGAGGGAAAGGAGGGGAGGAGGAGGGGACGGACAGGGGTGGGCAGAGGGGAAGGGAGAGGGGAGGAGGGGGGGAATGGTGGGAGAGTGGAGAGGGGGGGAGAGGGAGAGGGGAGGCGGAGAAAGGAGGGGAGGGGATGGGAGGGGGGAGTAGGGGGAGGGTGGGGTGGAGGAGGGAATGGTGGGAGTAGAGAGGGGAGAGGGGGGAGGGGGAGAGGGACGGGGGAGGGGGGGAGGAATGGGCGGGGGAGAGGAGTCTTGCGGAGTCACCGACACTGAGTGTTTCCCGTTATATTTCAGGAGAGCATTGCCGCAGTTTCATTGACCTGACTCCCATCACACAACAAGGTGAGAGGGTGTCGGCAGGGTTGGGGTTGGGGGGGTTGGCGGGGGGGGGGGTAGGGGAGTGAGGAGGGTGAGGGAGGGAAGATAGGACGGCGGGGGGGAGGAAGGGGACATGGAGGGGGTGAGTTTGAGGCTGGTGGGGAATGAGGGAAGAGATGGGAGGAGGGGGGGACTGTGAGTCGCGAGGGGCTGCTTGCCCAGAGCCCAGTCCAGGACATAACTCTCATCACTGTGGGTGGAGCTGCCGGGTCGCAGGTTC
>NC_073413.1:1858806-2018806 GCF_028641065.1 Leucoraja erinaceus | reverse complement strand
TACCCCAGCCGCTACCTCCAGCGGGCCTCCAGCAGTGGCGATATCTTCACCAACCTCTCCCCCACCCGCCTCACCAGAGCCCACTCCGCAGAGTCCCTGGGTGACGAGCACTGCTAGCCCAGCGCGGGCAGAACGGCCTCTCCTTGTTCCTTCGATGGGGTGGCGCAGCGGTAGAGTTGCTGCCTCTTAGCGCCAGAGACCCAGGTTCAATCCTGACCACGGGTGCTGTCTGTACGGAGTTTGTACGTTCTCCCTGTGACCTGGTGGGTTTCTCCGGGTGCTCAGGTTTCCCCCCACACTCCAAAAACGTGCACGTTTTTAGATTAATTGGTTCCTGTAGAGTATACAATAGACTATAGACAATAGATAATAGGTGTAGGAGTTGGCCATTCGGCCCTTCGAGCCAGTACCGCCATTCACTGTGATCATGGCTGCTCATCCATAATCAGTGCCCCATTCCTGCCTTCTCCCCATATCCCTTGACTCTGCTATTTTTAAGAGCCCTATCTAACTCTCCCTGTAAATTGTCCCTAGTGTGTAGGATAGGGTTAGTGCATGGGAGATCATCAGGCAGCACAGCTGAAGGACCGGTTTCTGCACTGTATCTCTAAACTAAACTCAACTAAACTAATGTTAGCCTAAAGTCTTAAGGGGCAGCAAAAGACTACTCCTCAATATTTCCTCCCACCCCCCAAAAACGTACAGGTTTGTAGGTTAATTGGCTTCAGTAAAATTATAAATTATCCCTATTGTGTGTAGGATAGTGTTAGTGTGCGGGGACCGCTGGCTGGCGTGGATTCGGTGTGTGAGTGAGTGAGTGAGTGCGAGTGTGTGAGTGTGAGAGTGAGTGTGTACGAGTGAGTGTGAGTGCGAATGTGAGTGAGTGTGTATATGTGGATGACTGGGCTGTGCTTGTGTGCGGGAGTGAGTGTATATGAGTGTTAGTGTGCGTGAGAGTGTGTGTAAGTGTATGTGTGTGTGTAAGAGTGAGTGTGTATGTGTGAAAGACAGGGATTGTGTATATGTGTGGGTGAGTGTGTGGGAGTGTATGTGTGTGAGAGTGTGCATGTGTTAATAGTGTGTATGTTAGTGTGTGTGAGGGTGTGGGTGTGAGAGCTAGTGTGTGTGAGCGTGTGTGCGAATGCGCTTGTGTGTGTGTGTGTGTGTCAGTGTGCCTGTGTGTGTGTGTGTGTGTGTGTGCGCATGTGTGTGAGTCAGTGTGCCTGTGTGTGTGTGTGAGCGTGTGTGTGTGTGCATGTTTGTGTGTGAGCGTGTGTGCGCATGTGTGTGTGTAGTGTGCCTGTGTGTGTGTGTGTGTGTGTGTTCATGTGTGTGTGTGTGTGTGAGTGTGCCTGTGTGTGTGTGTGTGTGTGAGCGTGTGCATATGTGTGTGTGTGTGTGTGTGTGCATGTATGTGTGTGTGTGTGTGTATGTGTGTGTGCATGTGTGTAGTGTGCCTGTGTGTGTGTGTGTGTGTGTGTGCGTGTGTATGTGTGTTGGGTGTGTGTGTGTGTGTGTGTGTGTGTGTGTGTGTGTGTGTGTGTGTGTGTGTGTGTGTGTGTGTGTGTGTGTGTGTGTGTGTGTGTGTGTGTGTGTGTGTGTGTGTGTGTGTGTGTGTGTGTGTGTGTGTGTGTGTGTGTGTGTGTCAGTGTGCCTGTGTGTGATGTTGGGCCCAGGACATTAGCCAGAGGAGGTCATTCAGTGAAGCTCCAGTTCCCAGAGAAATCGAATGAAAGTGGGATTGGAGGCAAGGAGAGGATAGTGGAAGGAAGTGCGGGAAAGGGTCTGATTGAGATGGGTTCCAGGGAGTGGGAGTGTGAGTGCATTGAATACTATCCTCTCCTGATGTTTCATTGCCCACAGGCTGTGCAGAGATGAGGGCTGACTGTGGGAGATACAGGGGGAGTAGGTACTGGTTCACTAGTCAGGACAGTACAAGGAGGTGCGAAGGGTTAGCTCAGCATAGGCACCAGACTGAGGCCACGTGCAAATTGGAGGAACTGCACCTCAGATTTCGTTTGGGCAGCTTACAACCCAGCGGTATGAATATTGACTTCTCTAACTTGAAGTAACCCTTGCATCCCCTCTCTCACTGTCCCTCCCCCCTCCCTAATCGGTGTACTAGTTTCACTGTTGTCCCGGTGAGTTTCATTTTCTGTACAACTCGTTGTCACCTCGACCACAGCTAAGGCCCAAGAGAGGCATCAGTGCCAGAGACCCGGGTTCGATCCTGACTACGGGTGCTGTCTGTACGGAGTTTGTACATTTTCCACGCGACCCGCGTGAGTTTTTCCCCGGGATCTTCGGTTTCCTCCCACACTCCAAAGACGTACAGGTTTGTAGGCTAATTTACTTGTTATAAAGTGTGTAGGGTAGTGTCAACGTGCAGGTATCGCTGGTCGGCGCGGACTCGGTGGGCCGAAGGGTCTGTTTCCGCGCTGTATCTCTAAACTAAACTAACAATGGACCTCTTCCTTGATCATGTTTAAGAAGGAACTGCAGATGCTGGAAAAATCAAAGGTAGATAAAAATGCTTGGGAAATTCAGCGGGTGCAGCAGCATCTATGGAGCGAAGGAAATAGGCAACGTTTCAGGCCGAAACCCTTCTTCAGACTGATGTGGGGGAGGGGGAGGAGAAGAAAGGAGAAAGGAAGAGGAGGAGCCAGAGGGCTGAGGGAGAGCTGAGAAGGGGAGGAGACATCAAGGGCTACCGGATATTGGAGAATTCAATGTTCAAGCCACTAGGGTGCAGACTGCTCAAGCGGAATATGTGGTGCTGCTCCTCCAATTTCTGGTGGTGCTCACTCTGGCCATGGAGGAGGCCCAGGACAGAAAGGTCGGATTCGGAATGGGAGGGGGAGTTGAAGTGCTGAGCCACAGGGAGATCAGGTTGGTTAATGCAGACCGAGCGGAGGTGTTGGGCGAAACGATCGCCAAGCCTGTGCTTGGTATCACCTGCTGACATCTAGAACAGTGGATGCAGTAGATGAGGTTGTAGGATGTGCAGGTGAACCTCTTGTCGGACCTGGAACGACTGCTTGGGACCTTGAATGGAGTCGAGGGGGGAGGTAAAGCGACAGGTGTTGCATTTCTGGCGGTTGCAAGGGAAAGTGTCCGGGGAGGGGGTGGTGCGGGAGGGAAGGGAAGAATTGACAAGGGAGTTACGGAGGGAGTGGTCTTTGCGGAAAGCAGACATGGGGGGAGATGGGAAGATGTGGCGAGTGGTGGGGTCACGTTCGAGGTGGCGAAATGACGGAGGACTATTTGTTGTAAGTGACGGCTAGTGGGGAGAAAGGTGAGGACTAGGGGGACTCTGCCCTTGTTGTGAGTGGAGGGGGATGGGGAGGGAGAGCAGTGTTATGGGGTATTGAAGAGACCCTGGTGAGAGTCTCATCTATAGTAGCGGAGGGGAACCCCCGTTTACGAGGTATTGAAGAGACCCTAGTGAGAGCCTCATCTATAGTAGGGGAAGGGACACCTATTTCCTTCACTCCATAGATGCTGCCTCACCCGCTGAGTTTCTCCAGCATCTCTATTCCTTGATCATTGTTAGTTTTTTTGCATATCTTTCATTCATTTGTTCCATATCTCTCTATATCACCGTCTATACCTCTCGTTTCCCTCTCCCCAGACTCTCAGAGTTTCCCAAGGGTCTCGACCCGAAACGTCACCCATTCCTTTTTCTCCAGAGATGCTGCCTGAGCCACTGAGTCGCTCCACCACTCTGTGTCTATCTTCAGTTGAAGCCAGCATCTGCAGCTCCTTGCCACACAGAGAAACCCTTGTGCCGGTTGATAAACGAAAGCTTGATCCTGAGACGTCTTGCTTTTCATCAGCAGGGAACAATCCCACAGCTGCCCGCCGACGCTCAGCGCTTCATAGCAATTAACATCACTCGGCAGCAGATGGGCTGAGATTGTATTTACGGGATATAAATGGGTATGAGGCGGTGGATGAGGGGTGGCAGCAGCTGCGTGGCGGATTCAATTCAATTACCCTGGACTTCACACAGAGCCAACCTCTGCAGTTGACACTGCCAATCTCATCACCTCCAGCATCACGCAGTAACAAAAGCAAACTCAACGCTAGCATTTCTTTCAAGAGGGCTTGTATACAAAACCAGGGGTGTAATTTTGAGGCTGTAAGGCCACAGTTGGAATATTGTGAGCAATTCTGGGCACCGTATCTGAGGATGTGCTGGCTCTGGAGACGGTCTAGATCAGGGGTGGGGAACCTGCGGCCTTAAGGCTGCCTCCAGCCTTCTAGGCCATTAAGTGCAGCCTTGTGAATAAATCCAAATTTTGTAGAACAAATCCTTTTATTTTTATCAATATGTTTTTGTTCATCTTTTTATTATTTTTATTTTAATCTTAAAATTAACATATTTAAAATACCAAAGCGTAGAAGAAGATTATTTTGAAATAATCCACCCCGACTGACGGGCACAATTAAAACATTAGTAAGTCATGAGGGCTGTTTTAACACAATATTCAACATTTTGAAGTATATCTAATTGAAGTTTCTTGGATGCGGCCTTGTTAGATTACAGCTAACTTAATGCGGCATTCCGACCTGAAAAGGTTCCCCACCCCTAGACTAGATGATGAGTGCGTTAACATATGATGAGCGTTTGACAACAGACCAGGTGGATTCTACACAGGGTTTATGTTACACTAGAACCGGAAGGTCCACGGGAAAATGGTCCCCACCAAAACGAACGGGACTTGATCCCAGGAATGAGTGGGTGAACATACGATGAGCGTTTGACAGCACTGGGCCCCGACTCGCTGGTGTTTAGAAGGATGAGGGGTCCCCTCATTGGAAATTACCGAATAGTGAAAGGCCTGGATAGAGTGGATGTGGAGAGGATGTTTCCACTGGTGGGAGAGTCTAGGACCAGAGGCCACAGCCCTAGAATTAAAGGGCGCTCTTTTAGGAAGGAGATGAGGAGGAATTTTTTTAGTCAGAGGGTGGAATTCATTGCCACAGAAGGTTGTGTGGACTAAGTCGATGAATATTTTTAAGGCAGAGATGGACAGATTCTCGATTAGTACGGGGTTGCCAGGGGTTATGGGGAGGAGAATGAGGTTAAGAGGGGAAAATAGATCAGCCATGATTGAATGGTGGAGCAGACTTGATGGGCCTAATGGCTTGTATGAACTTAAAGGGCAGGTCAAGGCAACTGGACAGGAGAGGAGCCCCCAACATCAAGAGGTGGTCGAGATGCCTGTACTGGCAGGGGAGGGGGGGATGTGCTGATACCCCTGTACTGAGGGTAAAGGGAAGTTCTGTTGGGGCAGGTTTATATATATATCTCTGTACTGAGGGGGCAATGGGGAGAGAATGGGTGCTGGAGATACTTCGAGCGGCACGTTTACGCAGCGGTAGAGTTGCTGCCTTACAGCGCCATAGACTCTGGTTCGATCCTGACTTTGGCTGTTGTCTATACGTTCTCCCTGTGACCGCGTGGCCTTTCTCCGGGTGCTCGGGTTTCCTCCCACACTGGAGTGCTGGAGTAACTCAGCGGGTCAGGCGGGGGGGCATCGCTGGAGAAAATGGACGGGTCGGAACCCTTCTTCTGAAGAACCCTTCGACTGAAGAAGGGTCCTGACCCAAAACGCCACCCCTCCTTCCTTCATCTCTGGAGATGCTGCCTGGCCCCGCTGAGTTACTCCAGCATTTTGTGTCTATCTTCGATATAAACCAGCATCTGCAGTTCCTTCCCACACAAACGTCCAGCAACGGTGGTGTACGCTCACGTGTCGACAATATTCCCTTGTGCAGCGCGAGGCAATGGGATGAAGCAGCCTGAACCAGAATAATCGTCACCCTGGCAACAGCAGCAGACTGATTTTGTGAACCGCTATTGAATAAAAACTCGGCACACTGTGCACAGAGCCGCTTCCAGCTTCTCATTTCTGGTCTTTATTGTCAGCAGGAAGGGAGGAGAGGGCGGATTTAATGTGTCGCCCTGGCTTTCACGTGCGTTTTTCACACAGACAAGACATGAGCAGCCACAGACGGCAGCAAGCGGTCCTGAGACAGTCTCCATTAGTCTCGACCTTCAGCCCAACTTGACCACACCGGCCAACATGCCCCAGCTACACTAGACCTGCCCGCGCTTGACCCATATCCCTCCAAACCTGTCCTATCCATGTACCCGTCTAACTGTTGCTTAAACGTTGCCTCAACTACCTCCTCTGGCAGCTTGTTCCATACACCCACCACCCTTTGTGTGAAAAAGTTACCCCTCAGATTCCTATTAAATCTTTTCCCCTTCATTTAAGGATAAGGGGGAAATTTAAGGATCAGGGGAAAATCTTTTAGGACCGAGATGAGAAAAATATTTTTCACACAGAGAGAGGCGAATCTCTGGAATTCTCTGCCACAGAGGGTAGTTGAGGCCAGTTCATTGGTTATATTTAAGAGGGAGTTAGATGTGGCCCTTGTGGCTAAAGGGATCAGGGGGTATGGAGAGAAGGCAGGTACGGGATACTGAGTTGGCATGATCATATTGAATGGCGGTGCAGGCTCGAAGGGCTGAATGGCCTCTACTCCTGCACCTATTTTCTATGTTTCACTTTGAACCTATGTCCTCTGGTCCTCGATTCTCCTTCTCTGGGCAAGAGATTCTGTGCATCTACCCGATATATTCCTCTCATGATTTTATACACCTCTATAAGGTCAATTCCTCTCATTAGTTTGTACACATAGATGGGACTAATGCAGGGGATCGGGAGAACCAGCCTCTAATCCATGGCTTTGTGACTAATGCTGACTGTAGCGTTACCGCACTCACTCTAATAGGAGCACCATCTAAATTCCCACTGCAAAGATTAAAGAGAAAGGTCTATGGGCATGAATCTGGAGCTACGATAAAAAAACAATGTGAAATTGCTATCACGTCTGAGATAGATATATAACACTTCTGACTGAACCCCCAAAGTGCTGAGCCACTCAGCCAACTCCAGTAAAGATTATCGGGGATAGACACAGCGGGACAAGCAGCATCTCTGGAGGAAAAAGATGGGTTGGAACCCTTCTTCAGAAGAACCCATCGACCCTCTAGAGATCCGGCCTGTCACGCTGAGTTACAGTACTCCAGCATTTTGTCTCTATCTTCAGTGTAAACCAGCATCTGCAGTTCCTTCCCACACAAAGAGTATTGACGGCTGGGCTATTTGATCAAAAATGATCCTATGGAAGTAAATATTGAGAACACACAGACATGTAATAACAATAATACAATTGTAAGCTGCATTTCTACTGGTTCAGGGTACATCCACCCTTTCATAATTTATTTCAATATATACATATAATTAGTTCACAGCATATTTTCATACATTCATCAACACAGGTTCACATTAATATATTCAATGACGGTCCACTTTATAGTGACTTCAAAAAGCAACATCTACAGCTGATGGGATTCTGAATGGAAGCTGAGAGCGCAGGCAAGACTCAGCAGGTCGGGTAGCAACTGTGGAGCCGCGATCTGCCACAGTGTTCCAGTGTGTACAGCAGTGCCAGTGGGCACTGGGGCCGAGGCACTGGCACCATGTGTGGCTGAACCATCGAACGCCAGGCCCACTGATCCGGGTAAGAGGCTCCATCCATTCCCGCCACCCCCACCCCACCCCTATCCACCCTCCCACAGCACCGTGTCCCAATGCACCCCCACCCCACCACCCCCCCACCACACCCCGCACTCGTGAGTAAGGCAAGGCAGTGCCTTTACCACCTCAGGCAATTGAGGAAATTCAGAGTGTCTCCGAGGATCCTCCAGTGCTTCTACGCAGCGGCGGTGGAAAGCATCTTGTCCGGGAACATTACCATCTGGTTTTGGAATTGCTCTGCCAAGGACAAGAAGGCTCTGCAGAGAGTAGTGCGTTCGGCCGAACGCACTATGGGAACTTCACTCACCCCCCTGCAGGAACTATACAACCGGAGGTGCAACTCCAGAGCCAACAATATCATGAGAGACCCCTTCCACCCCTGCAACAGACTGTTCCAGCTGCTACGGTCAGGCAAACGCCTCCGTTGCCATGCGGTGAGAACGGAGAGGTTGAGAAGGAGTTTCTTCCCAGAGGCCATTCGGACTGTAAACGCCTATCTCACCAGGGACTAACTTTACTGAACGTTTTTCCTTCCATTATTTATTATGTAAAATAATATGTGTGTTATGATTGTGTTTATAGTTTGTTTGGTTGTTTTGTTGTTTGTCTTTTGCACAAAAGTCCGCGAGCATTTGCCACTTTCATTTCACTGCACATCTCGTATGTGTATGTGACAAATAAACTTGACTTGAATTGTCCCCCAACTAGGGTTTGCCAACTTTCTCACTCCCAAATAAGGGACAAAAGGTCAAACTAAGGGACAATTTCCCGACGGCAATTCGTTGACCGACTGGTCCGTGGCTGGGTGAATGATGAGTTGCCCCGGGTGCTGGACTGCACACAAAGCCCAGCTAATTATATGCTTTAATTTCAAGTCATCTAAGTAAGATTGTTTCATATTTGTTTCAGAATGCTTCAATCTACGATAACTGAACATTTCTTTCAGTTCTCTTAATTTTTAAGACGGTTATGGCCATTTGACTGTCCTCGATCACAGCTATTGTGTTAAGTCAATGGAAAAGCAATAGGGATCAAGATGCTAATTTCCGAGTATGAAAATGGCCATAACATTTTTAATACTGGAGATATGAAAGTGAATTGGGTGTCAAATTAAACTTCTTTTTATGCTTTATCTGATGGGATAAGTTACAGACTTGATTTTTTAAATCTCAAAATGTTGTAACATTGCTCCACTTTGTCCTGCCCCACTTCCCTTCATGCTTTCCCTCCTCCCTCCCCCTCTTACAATCAGACTGATGGAGGTCCCAAACCGAAACGTCACCTGTCCATGTTCTCCAGAGATGCTGCCTGACCTGCTGAGTTCCTCCAGCACTTTTGTTTGTAAACCAGCATTTGCAGTTCCTTGTTCCGACACACCGTGTAAACAATGCTGGGTGGAAATGGTCCCCAGTGAAGCATGTCCTCCATAGGTTGAACGCTGGCGGCGACAGTGCCCTCTGAGACGAGGCTGGCATGAGGGGGGGGCGGGCAGGGGTGAGGAGAGGCGGCAGAGGGCGAGGGGTAGAGGGAATGGGATTCCCTGGGAGCAGGGAATGCCCTCTCCCACCAGCCGCTGCGTTACCTTCATCTCCGGCACGGTCTTCCCGTGAGTCTGGCTGTCGGATCGGCCTAGGACGCGGATGTTGCCCGCGGGGAACGGGCCGGAACTTCACGGGAAGCAGCGTGGGGTGGGGAGGGGGACGCAGCGTAAAACGGCGACGGATACAAACGTTGGACTCTGCTGAAGGGATGAGTTCAGAACCTGTTGAAGAGAGAAGGAGCCATTTTACTGTCAGGGTGAAACACATAAAGTTAACGGAGATTGAACCAGCCCGCTCGATATTTACGGTCTGCCGCAGCGTGGGAGGAAACCGGGGCACCCGGAGAAAACCCACGCTGGTCACGGGGAGAGCGTACCAGCTTCGTAAAGGCAGCACCGGAGGTCGGGGTCGAACCCGGGTCTCTGGCGCTGTGAGGCAGCAACTCTACCGCTGCGCCACCCAAATGGCAAGAGATAAGCAACAAAAATAGGTAGCGGAACGTGGGCCCTTTTTTCATCCATTTCAGTAACCCGACCCGACCCGACCCACAGTGTAATCAACGTTGCGGGGGAACAGTTTGTGTTAATATATTAAAATTCTGAAAATGAGGAGAAGATTTTTACCAAATAACTTTGATTTTTACGAGGATGTTTCCGTAACCGGCTTCCGTCTCCGCACTAGTATCTTTGCTCCGCTACGGGATCTTTGGTGCGGAGACGGAAACCGGTTACGGAAATGGGGCCGAAAATTACCCACGAATCTGCCCATGACCCCGTACTACGTCTTTTTCGTCGAGTGGACCATCTTGCTCGCTGTAGGATCTTTGAGAACAACGACCGGAACGTGCCCTGGTAGGCCTGACTCGCCCCACAGGCCTCCCAAGGGACGGGCGGTGATGCCGGGCGGTGACGCCTGCCTCGGTTGAAGGAGCCTCAGAGGTGGCGGCGGTGGGGGCCTCGGTGGCAGTGGGGCCTTGAGGTCGATGAGCGTGAGGGGAAGACGATGGGGACCTGGCGTGGGGGGACCGCTGTGAGGGAGAGTGGGACAACGAAGGGGACCCAGTGTGGGGGTGGGGACTCTAGTTTAGAATCCTCTGCCCAGGGGATAAGTCTGTGTTTGTTTGTTCATTTGTTACAGTGAAGCCGCTGTACACACGGCAGCCAGACAACAGTCGCTTGTCTTTGCCATTTTGTTTTCACTTTTAACTTCGAGTTTTTGTGTACCTTGTGTGTTGTGATTGTCGGCAGACCGATTTCCCTCTGGGGATGAATAAAGACATACCGTATCAGTGCACCAGCGGTTTGTGGTGGTGCCCTGGCCGTGGTGCGGAGCTTCTCTTTCTATCACCCGGGGCACCCGGAGAAAACCCACGGTGAGAACGTGCAAGCTCCGTACAGACAGCACCTGAGGTCAGGATCGAACCTGGGTCCCTGGCCCTGTGAGGCAGCAGCTCTACCCATGCCCCAAGTGCACTGGGCGTTTGTGGTGGGGGGGGGGGGGGGGGGGGGGGGAGGTGGGTGGTGAGTGGGAGCTGCCCTTTGCTCACCCTTCACTGCTGAAGGTCCTTGCAGAAGCTGAGCTGGGAGAGGGATTTCCTGATGGACGGGGTGTTGATGTCTGTCCTGTCCAGTGCCAGCAGCCGGCTGTGCAGGATCGCCCACTTCAGGCCCACCATGCTGACCAGCAGCGGCCCCATCCGGCCCCTGTGGGTGGCTTGGCTGGAGTCAGTCGTCACGGAGACATGGAACGCATCCTTCCTTTGTTCCCACACTCCAGCTGTAGGGAAAGGTCAACGTTCAAGAGGAACAGGAGCAGAATTAGGCCATTCGGCCCATCAAGTCTACATTACCATTCAATCATGGCTGATCTTTCTATCAGCCACGATCAGTACACAAACCAACCTCCCTTCCACTGACTCCATTTACACCTCATGCTGCCTCGGCAAGGCCAGCAGCATCATCAAGGACCAGTCGCACCCCGGCCACTCCCTCTCCCATCGGGCAAAAGGTACGGAAATGTGAAAACGCACACCTCCAGATTCAGGGGCAGTTTCTTCCCAGCTGTTATCAGGCAACTGAATCATCCCACCACAACCAGAGAGCAGCGCTGAACTACTATCTACCTCATTGGTGACCCTCAGATTCTCAGTTTCTTTAAGGAACTGCAGATGCTGGAACAATCGAAGGTAGACATAAATGCTGGAGAAACTCAGCGGGTGAGGCAGCATCTATGGAGCGAAGGAATGGGTGACGTTTCGGCTCGAGACTCTACTTCAGACCTTCAGTCTGAGAAAGGGTCTCGACCCTAAACTTCACCCATTCCTTCGGTCCATAGATGCTGCCTCACCCGCTGAGTTTCTCCAGCATTTTTGTCTACCTCAGATTTTCTTTGATCGGGCTTTGCTGACTTTACCTTAAACTAAATGTTATTCCATTCCCATGTATCTATACACTGTAAATGGCTCGATTGTCATCGTGTAATGTCTTTCTGCTGAGTTAGCACGCAATAAAAGCTTTACCCCGGTACACGTGACAATAAACCGTGGACTTGGTGGGCCGAAGGGCCTGTTTCCGCACTGAATCTCTAAAGTCTACACACTGATGCAACACAAGGGCAACACAAGGGCCATTCAGGCCAGCAATGGCCTATCCCATCTTCTCACCGTAGACTTGAGACTTTTTCAATTTACTGTTGGTTACGAATGACACCAATATAGACAATAGGTGCAGGCCATTCGGCCCTTCGAGCCAGCACCGGCTGATCATCCACATTCGGTACCCCGTTCCTGCCTTCTCTCCATATTCCCTGACTGTTATCTTTAAGAACTCTATCTAACTCTCTCTTGAAAGCATCCAGAGAATTGGCCTCCACTGCCTTCTGAGGCAGAGAATTCCACAGATTCACAACTCTCTGGGTAAAAAAGTGATTCCTCGTCTCCGTTCTAAATGGGGTGCTTACCCCTTATTCTTAAACTGTGTGGCCCCTGGTTCTGGACTCCCCCAACATCGGGAACACGTTTCCTGCCTCTAGTGTGTCCAAACCCTTAACAATCTTATATGTTTCAATGAGATACCCTCTCATCCTTCTAAACTCCAGAGTGGACAAGCCCAGCTGCTCCATTAATAATCTTCTATATTTCAATAAGATCCCCTCTGTTTCTTCCCAGCAGTTATCAGGCAACTGAATCATCTTACCACAACTAGAGAACTATCTATTTATTTATTTAAGAAGGAAGTGCAAATGCTGGAAAATCGAAGGTAGACAAAAGTGCTGGAGAAACTCAGCGGGTGCAGCAGCATCTATGGAGCAAAGGAAATAGGCGACGTTTCGGGCCGAAACCCTTCTTCAGACTATCTACCTCATTGGTGAACCTCGGACTATCTTCGATCGGATGTTACTTGCTTTACCTTGCACTAAACAACTGAAGAAGGGTTTCGACCCGAAACATCTCCTATTTCCTTCGCTCCATAGATGCTGCTGCACCCGCTGAGTTTCTCCAGCACTTTTTGTCTACCTTTGATTATCCAGCATCTGCAGTTCCTTGTTAAACACTAAACAACATTATTCCCTTATCTCGTATCTATACATTGTAAATGTATTGCCCATTGGGACCGAGTGGGGCTGGTGGTGATGTTGGTACTCACTGGCGGATGCGGTGATAGGGCCGGGGCTACGAGCCAGCTCCACGAGCAGCCCAGGGTAGGCCGGGTGCAGGAGGTAGAGGCGGTACTGGCCGTCCCGCTCAGAGTCGCCCCCCGGAGGCTGTGAGTGAATAGAGAGGAACATGCTTAAGGAGCAGCACAGTGGCGCAGCGAAGCCTGTAGTCAGGATCGAACCCGGGTCCCTGGCGCTGTGAGGCAGCAGCTCTACCGCTGCGCGACTGTTCGCACGTTCTCCCCATGACCTGTGTAGCTTTTCTCCCAGATCTCTGGTTTCCTCCCACATGTCAAAGACGTACAGGTTTGTAGGTTAGTTTTTTTAGGTTTTTCTTTAGTTTAGAGGTACAGCGTGGAAAAAGGCCCTTCAGCCCTTCTGCGCCATGAGAGCCCAGAGCACGCGCTGCAGACTCACACACCTCCCAAGGCACAGAGACCTGCTGCTGCCCACCAGCATAGACACAAAATAAGTAACTCAGCGGGACAGGCAGCATCAATGGAGAGAAGGAATGGGTGACGTTTCGGGTCGAGACCCTTCTTTAGACCGACCCGAAACGTCACCCATTCCTTCTCACCAGAGATGCTGCCTGTGTCCCCAATGTCGGTCGCCATCAGGCACCAGAGACTCTGGCCCAGCGAGGGGGGGTCCAACCGGTCCCCTCCCCAGGGAGGGCCACTAGGCATCCGCGAGGCTCATGTACAGGGATCAGAGTCATTCACCCAGGCAGAAGGGCTGCTCCTCTTCCCACTCCCTGCCCCCTCCTGCAGGGACCGGCTCCTCTCCTGTGCCACTCCCCACCGTGGAGCCGCGCCCCACAGCAGAGCGGCCCACCTTAGGGTGGAGATGACACGCCCTCACTCCCCACGGCAGAGCTGCCCTACCTACGATCCCCACGGTGGAGCTGCCACGCCCGCACTCCCCACAGTGGAATTGCCCCACCCACACTCCCCACGGTGGAGCTGCTCCACCCCTGCTCCCCACAGTGGAGTTGCCTCGTACATAATCCCCACGGCGGAGCTACACTACCCACACTCCCCACGGTGGAGCTGACCCACCCACACTCCCCATGATAATCGCATGATAAACTACCAAATCGTTGCAAACACCTTTCTTTGAGTTGAATTGAACTGAGAGATACAGCGTGGAAACAGGCCCTTCGGCCCACTGAGTCCATGCCGACCATCGATCGACCCATTCACACTAGGGGGTCAATGTACAGAGGGCCAATTAACCTACGAACCTGCACGTCTTTGGGATGTAGGATGTGAGCAGAGCGACTGGAGGAAACCTAAGGGGTCACAGGGAGAACATGCAAACTCCACACAGGCAGCACCTATGACCTTCAGGTAGGGACCCTGCCGGCCTTACCCGCTTTGGCCGATCTGTGACGACGGACTCACCAACATGATCGGCCCTCAACTATCAGCTGAAAGGCCCAACAAGCCCCTCCATCCAAGAATAACTGAAGACAGACACAAAATGCTGGAGTACCTCAGCGGGACAGGCAACATCTCTGGATAGAAGGAATGGGTGAACTCCCGGGATGGCGGGACTGACATATGACGACATACAATGGGCTTGTATTCATTGGAATTTAGAAGGATGAGATGGGATCTTATAGAAACATAAAATTCTTAAGGGATTGGACCGGCCAGATACAGGAAAAATTTTCCCGATGTTGGGGGAGTCCAGAACCAGGGGTCACAGTTTAAGAATAAGGGGTTAATTCAGGACTGAGATGAGGAAAAACCTTTTCACCCAGAGAGGGTGTGAATCTGTGGAATTCTCTGCCACAGAAGGCAGTGGAGGCCAATTCACTGGATGTTTTCGAGAGAGAATTAGATCTAGCTCTTGGGGCTAACGGAATCAAGGAATATGGGGAGAAAGCAGGAACGGGGTACTGATTTTGAATGATCAGCCACGATCATATTGAATGACGGTGCTGGCTCAAAGGGCCGAATGGCCTACTCCTGCACCTATTGTCTATGTTTCTATGAGCTTTCTTCAGACTGAGTCAGCGGTGAGGGACACTAGAGATATGGAAGGGTAAGAAGTGGAAACAACATCAACGTCAGTGTGGGAATGGGGGGGTAACTGGAGATTGACTTGGACCACCAGAAGCAAGGAGCCCGCTCCCTCATGGTTCCCCTCCACTCACCGAAGGCTTTGCTCGGCATTCTCCGGCCCAGAACAGGAATGCTGACCTCCCGTCAGGCAGGGGTACCGAGGCTGCCTCCGATCCCTGGCTCCGGCAGTCCAGCTCCGCAGCCCACAGCTCCTGGCCCGAGCTCCCATCGATGATCAGACTCTATTGGAAACAAAAAACACTGTTAGACAAAGATAGACACAAAAAGATGCAGTAACTCAGCGGGCAGGCAGCATCTCTGGAGAGAAGCAATGGGCGACGTTTTGGGTTGAGACGTCTTAAGAAATGGCTCGGCCCGAAACGTCACCCATTCCTACTCTCCAGAGATGCTGCCTGTCCTGCTGAGTCACTCCAGTTTTTTGTGTAGATAGATAGGTATGCCATTTATTGTCACTATACATGTACAGTGAAACTGAAAGCTGCTCGTACTCAGTGCATACATACAATTTAGCACAAAAAACAAGAAACAGAAAAAACAAAAAACAGAAGGGAGAGGGGGGGGGGGGGGGGCATAGGTGCACAAATTCTACGGCGCTACATACATATATACAGATGGAAGTCCGTGTTGGGCGGTTTCAGTGCATGTGTGAATTTACAATTTATAGTAGATAGGTAATTCTCGGAAAGTGCAACTATTCCTGACATCACTATTTCAACGGGATTTTTGCACCTATAGCGCCATTTATTCCAGAGGGCAGCAGGTCGAACAGTCCAAACGCAGGATGGGAGCTGTCTTTGATGATCTTCTTTGCCCTGCTAAGGCAGCATCCCTGGAGTAGAAGGAATAGGTGACCATTTCAGGGAGGGGAGAGAAACATCATCCAATGATCTCTCCAGAGCTGTCTGGTTACCCTCTGAAGCCTACTCCAGTCTGCCATGGTGCAGCTGCCCATACCATGCTCTACCTGCAGTATGGGAAGCAGGCTCTCGATGGACGAGCGGTAGAAGGTCAGCAGCAGGTTAGAGTCCAGGTTGTGCTTCCTGAGGACCCTCAGGAAGTGCAGCCGCTGCTGAGCCTTCTTGATGACCGCTGTCGTGTTGTCCGTCCAGGAGATGTCAGCAGCGATATGGACGCCGAGAAACCGGAAGGTGTTGACCCTCTCCACACACTCGCCGTTGATGTGTAGGGGGGCTAAGGCGGTGCTATCTTCGGTCTATCATCAAAAAGTGTCTATCTTCGGTTTAAACCAGCATCTGCAGTTCCTTCCTACACTGTTAGACAATGGTCCCATTCTGTCCAGCAAAGAGCTGGAGGTTCAATTGCAGGCGTTAAAGCACAGCTGACAGCAAGCTGACTCCAGTACAGTTACTGAGCCTGTAAGGTGGAGTCGCAGAGAGCGGTGGCATTTTGTGCTTTGCTTTTCCGAAGACTCTGGAACCAATTGGTTTCACCTTTTATTATACAATACACTGCCATTAGGCCCAGCAGTGAAAGTGTTCTCTTGTACATCACTATTTCAACGGAAGTTTCGAGCCACCGACATTTAGACCTGACACCACCAGCACAGTTAGACACAGATGCTGGAGTAACTCAGCGGGTCAGACAGCATCCCTGGAGAAAAGGAATAGGTGACGTTTCGGGCAAATACATGAAACATCACCTGTTCCTTCTCTCCACAGATGCTGCCTGACCCGCTGAGTTACTCCAGCTTTGTGTGTCTATCACCCATACACTAGTTCTACCCGACACACTAGGGAAGCCAATTAACGTACAAACTTGAAAGTCTTTAGAGTGTGGGAGGAAACTTTGCTCTTGAGGGAGTGCAGCGTAGGTTCACAAGGTTAATTCCCGGGATGACGGGACTGTCATATGCTGAGAGAATGGAGCGGCTGGGCTTGTATACTCTGGTATTTAGAAGGATGAGAGGGTATCTTATTGAAACAAATAAGATTATTAAGGGTTTGGACACGCTAGAGGCAGGAAACATGTTCCCGAAGTTGGGGGAGTCCAGAACCAGGGGCCACAGTTTAAGAATAAGGGGTAAGCCATTTAGAACGGAGATGAGGAAACACTATTTTCACACAGAAAGTTGTCTATGGGGTTGTCTAGGGATATGGGGAGAAGGCAGGAATGGGGTACTGTTTGTGGATGATCAGCCGTGATCACATTGAATGGCGGTGCTGGCTCGAAGAGCCAAATGGCCTACTCCTGCACCTATTGTCTATTGAAACTAAAGCTTCCCGGAGAAAACCCTCGCAGGTCACGGGACGTACAAACTCCATACAGACAGCGCCTGTAGTCGGGATCGAACCCTGGCCCCTGGACTCTACCGCTGCACCACTGTACCACCCCACGGGACACAGAGATGAAAGAAGCAGAACAGACAAGTCTCTAGCTCACACCTTCCTCGTGCCGTTCCCACTGGCCACCTGGATCAGGAAATCCGGGACTCTGTCGTCGTTGAAGTACCCGGCCACAGGAGCGCTGGAAGGAAAATGATTCTTATTACACAGAGGGAGGGAATATTCTGCCACCAACCATTCTGTGGCACGGTGGGCCGCGGCCTGCAGGGGGAGCCGTCGAGCCGCACCATTCTCTCCCAGTGGACTATATCTGTAGACTTTGCCAATCAGGGACACTGCTTCAGTTTGGCTTTATACTTTACTGCAAAGATCCTATAGCAAGCAAGATAGTCCACTCCTCCTAAATCCAATGGGCTGACGTGTAGTACGCAACGTAGCGGAACGGGGGCCATTTCAGTAACCCGACCCGGCTTTGGTTATCCCTCTCGCAGTGTAATCAACGTTGCGGGGGGACAGTTTGTGTTAATAAATTATAATTGAGGAGAAAATGAGGAGAAGAGTTTTACCAAAGAACTTTGATTTTTACGAGGATGTTTCCGTAACCGGCTTCCGTCTCCGCACTAGTTATCTTTGCTCCGCTACGGGATCTTTGTTGCGGAAGCCGGTTACGGAAATGGGGCCGAAAATTACCCATGACCGTACAACGTCGAGTGGACTATCTTGCTCGCTATAGGATCTTCGCTTTACTGGACTGCGTGTATTACTGAGCGTTTGCACGTGACAATGAAGCACCAGTGACCAGAGGACGTCGATTATGCCTCAGACGTTTCTGCTAAACACCGTCACCAACAAGAGAGAGTCTCTGATGATCTATTTAGTTTAGAGATACAGTGCAAAAACAGGCCCTTCGGCCCACCGAGTCCGTGCCGACCAGCGATCCACACACAACAACGCTATCCCACACACACTAGGGACAATTTACAATTAAATTGATATAATCAATGTGGTGGGTGATGGGGGGCTGGGGCTCGATAGGCCGGGGGAACCTGAGGGGGGGAGGATGAGAGGGATAGAGGGTTGGAGGGATGGAGGCTTTTCCCTTTGAGAGGGCAAGAGCTTGGGGAAGGGTAGGATTGTGTGTGTGAGGGTGTGTGATTAGGTGGGGGGGAGGGGTGTATGGTGGTCCGGTCTACCATTCGATGCTGGGCATCCCATCGGGTACGTACTCACCCATTGATGGTGCTGCCGACCGCCTGCCACACTTGGCGTAGCTGTGTGCCCCTCAGCAGCTGTAGCTGGTTCTTGGTGGTGAGCAGCAGCTCCATGGGGTCCTCGCCCGGCCTACCCACAGCCTGCACGTCCTGCACAGAGCCGTTACCACTGGGGGGGGGGGGGGGGGGACAAACACCATCATCACAAGTTTAGTTTAGAGATACAGCGCGGATACAGGCCCTTCGGCCCACCGAGTCCGCACCGCCCAGCGATCCCCACACATATCCTACACACACACAGGGACAATCTACAATTATTCCAAATCAATTAACCTACAAACCCGTACGTCTTTGGAGTGTGGGAGGAAACCGGAGCACCCGGAGAAAGCCCACATGATCACGGGGAGAACGGACAAACTGTACAGACAGCAGCCGTAGTCAGGATCGAACCCGGGTCTCTGGCGCTCTGAGGCAGCAACTCTACTGCTGCGCCACCAAATCACCATCAGCCTCATCACCACCTGAATCCTCCCAGTCTCCTCCCTAACATCCCCCCCCCCCTCCCCCGTGTATCAATTACCTCTACCCCCCCTCGTACAAATCACCCCCTTTCCCCCTCCACAGGGTACAAATTACCGAGTATAAAATATCATCGGAGCGCAGCACTGGGGGATCGGCAGTCCTGGCAAAGGGAGGTGGGCCGGGTCAGCTGCGGTGTGAGTGACCACAGCTACATACAGTGGCACAATAGCCACATTACCAGCCCCACACATGAAGTTTTAGTTCTAGAGATACGGCGCGCAAACAGGCCCTTTGGCCCACCGAGTCCGTGCCGACCAGCGATCCCCGCACAATATCAGGCTGTTGTCAGACAACTGAATCATCCTACCACAACCAGAGAGCAGTGCTGAACTACTATCTACCTCTTTGGTGACCCTTGGACTATCCTTGATTGGGCTTTGCTGGCTTTACCTTGCACTATATGGTATTCCCTTTATCATGTATCTATAATAATGGCTACATTATAGACAATCGGTGCAGGAGTAGGCCATTCGGCCCTTCAAGCCAGCACCGCCATTCATTGTGATCATGGCTGATCATCCACAGTACCCCGTTCCTGCCTTTTCCCCATATCCCCTAATTCCGCTATCTTTAAGAGCTCTATCCAACTCTTTCTCGAAAGCATACATAGAATTGGCCTCCGCTGTTTTCTGAGGCAGAGGATACCACAGATTCACAACGCTCTGTGTGAAAAAGTTTTTCCTCATCTCTGTTCTAAATGGCTTACCCTTATTCTTAAACTGTTGTAATCATTTAATGGCTTTCTGCTGACTGGCTAGCACGCAACAAAAGCTTTTCACTGTACCTCGGTACATGTGACAATAAATTAAAATAACTAACTAACTATCCTACACACACTAAGGACAATTTACATTTATACCAAGTCAATGAACCTATTGCACATCATTGAAGTGCGGGAGGAAACTGAAGATCTCGGAGAAAACCCACGCAGGTCGCGGGGGAGAAGGTGCAAACTCCGAACAGACAGCACCCGTAGTCAGGATCAAACCTGGGTCTCTGATGCTGTAAGGCAGCAACTCTACCGCTGCGCCCCAAGTGTTTGAGGAAATGCTTGAGAATGGGTGCCTGAAATTCACACACTGCGGCATTTATAAGGCGCTGGGCAGGCCGCATTTGGGGTATCGTGACCAGTATTGGGCCACATGTCTTAGGACGGATATGCTGGTGTTGGAGAGGGCCCAGGGGAAGGTTTACAAGAATAATACCAGGAATGATTGGGTTAAGATACGATGAGTGTTTGACGGCACTGGGCCTCTACTCACTGGAGTTTAGAAGGATGAGGGGGTGATCTAATTGAAACTTATCGACTAGTGAAAGGCCTGGATAGAGTGGATGTGGTGAGGATGTTTCCACTAGTGGGAGAGTCAAGGACCAAAGGTCATAGCCTCAGAGTAAAAGGATGTACCTTTACTCCCTTCATGTATTCAAGAGAGAGTTGGATATAGCTCTTAGAACTAATGGAATCTAGGGATAAGGGGAGAAAGCAGGAACTGGGTACTGATCCTGGATGATCAGCCATGATCATATTGAATGGTGGTGCTGTCTCGAAGGGCCGCATGGCCCACTCCTGCACCTATTTTCTATGTTTAGAAAGGAGGAATTTCTTTAGTCAGAGAGTGGTGAATCAGTGGAATTCATTGCCACAGACGGCTGTGGAGTCCATCATTGGATAGGGGCTACGGCGAGATGGCAGAAATGGTGTTGAGAGGGAAAGATAGAACAGCCACGACTGAATGGCAGAATAGACTTGATGGGCCGAATGGCCTAATACCGTCCCTCTAACTTACTATATTTATCAATTAACCATCCTCTGGTAAACAGTCTCATTTAGTTTGAGGACTCTGAACGTGCTCCCAGAGACCAGCAGAGGGCAGTATTGTTCAGGGCTCCAGCTATTTGACTGCTGGCTCTGGATCCACTCACTTCAGTTTAGTTTAGAGAAGCAGGCCCTTCGGCCCACCGAGTACGTACCGGCCGGCGATCCCCGCACATTGACACTATCCTTCGCAAACTAGGGTCAATTTACAATTGCACCAAAATCAATTAACCTACAAACCTGTAGGTCTTGAGTGTGGGACGAAACTGGTGAAAACCCACGCAGGTCACGGGGAGAACGTGCAAACTCCGTGCAGACAGCACCCGTAGTCAGGATCGAACCCGGGACTCTGGCGCTGTGAGGGGGCAAGTCTCCCACAGCGCCACCGTGCCGCCCTTGAATGGAGCCTTCACCGGCTGCTCTTTCAGTGAGCTTGGGTTATGAGTGGTGATGGTGGGAAACAGTCATTGTGATCATCCCAAGATTTGGTGAGCTTATCCCCAGCATGAAGCACATTAACCCCAGGGCTGGGTTAGATTACCCAGGTCCGCCTTACCCTGGGAGATGGTTACAACATCCCCGGGGTTAGGTCACTCTAAGACCAGGGGCACACTAACCCCAAGGGCACACTCACCCCAGGGCTGAGACACTCTAGGCCCAAGGTTGGGACACTCTAGGCCTAGGTTTGGGACACTCTAGGCCCAGGGCTGAGACACTCTAGGCATAAGGTTGGGACACTCTAACCCTAGGGTTGGGACACTCTAGGCCCAGGGTTGGGACACTCTAACCCTAGGGTTGGGGCACTCTAGGCCCAGGGTTGGGACACTCTAGGCATAAGGTTGGGACACTCTAACCCCAGGGTTGGGACACTCTAGGCCCAGGGCTGAGACACTCTAGGCCCAGGGTTGGGACACTCTAGGCCCAGGGTTGGGACACTCTAGGCCCAGGGTTGGGGCACTCTAGGCCCAGGGTTGGGGCACTCTAGGCCCAGGGTTGGGGCACTCTAGGCCCAAGGTTGGGACACTCTAGAACCAGGATTGGGACACTCTAGAATCAGGGTTGAGACACTCTAGGCCCAGGGTTGGGGGCACTCTAGGCCCAGGGTTGGGGCACTCTAGGCCCAGGGTTGGGGCACTCTAGGCCCAGGGTTGGGGCACTCTAGGCCCAGGGTTGGGGCACTCTAGGCCCAAGGTTGGGACACTCTAGAACCAGGATTGGGACACTCTAGAATCAGGGTTGAGACACTCTAGGCCCAGGGTTGGGGGCACTCTAGGCCCAGGGTTGGGGCACTCTAGGCCCAGGGTTGGGGCACTCTAGGCCCAGGGTTGGGGCACTCTAGGCCCAGGGTTGGGACACTCTAGAACCAGGATTGGGACACTCTAGAATCAGGGTTGAGACACTCTAGGCCCAGGGTTGGGGCACTCTAGGCCCAGGGTTGGGGCACTCTAGGCCCAGGGTTGGGGCACTCTAGGCCCCAAGGTTGGGACACTCTAACCCTAGGGTTGGGACACTCTAACCCTAGGGTTGGGACACTCTAGGCCCATGGTTGGGACACTCTAGGCCCAGACACTCTAGGCCTAGGTTTGGGACACTCTAACCCTAGGGTTGGGACACTCTAACCCTAGGGTTGGGACACTCTAACCCTAGGTTTGGGACACTCTAAACCTAGGGTTGGGATACTCTAGGCCCAGGGTTGGGACACTCTAGGCCCAGGGTTGGGACACTCTAGGCCCAAGGTTGGGACACTCTAGAACCAGGATTGGGACACTCTAGAATCAGGGTTGAGACACTCTAGGCCCAGGGTTCGATCACTGCAACACCAAAGTTGGGTTACTCTAACCCCAGAGACATATTAACCTCAGACTGGTATATTAAGAACATTTCAAAGATATTTGCAGTACATGAATGAGAAAGGTTTAGATGGATATGGGTCAAACTCAGAGACATGCGACTAACATAGCTGGGTATCTTGGTTGGCATGGACAGTTTGGGCTGAAGGGCCTGTTTCCGCGATGTAGGACTCTCTAAATGTTGTGTGCCATAGATATGGTCAACAGTCAGAACCTTTCTCTCAGGATGGAAAAGAAAAGACAATTAGCTTTAAGGTGGGGTTTATATGTTTCTTTTACACAGTGGGTGGTGGGTGTCTGGAGTACACTGCCGTGGGTGGTGGTGGAGGCATTTAAGAAGCTTTTGGAAAGGCCAACAGATATGCAGATAATATGGATGATGTGCAGGCAGATGAGATCAATTGAACTTGGCACCATGTTTAGCACAGACAATGTGGGCCGAAGGGCCTGTTCCCTTGCTGTACTGTACTTGTCCTTTTCCGGTTTACGTTATTTTTAGGTACACAAAAAAGTTGGAGAAACTCAGCGGGTGCAGCAGCATCTATGGAGCGAAGGAGATAGGCAACGTTTCGTGCCGAAACGTTGCCTATTTCCTTCGCTCCATAGATGCTGCTGCACCTACTGAGTTTCTCCAGCTTTTTGTGTACCTTCGATTTTCCAGCATCTGCAGTTCCTACTTAAATACATTGTTTTTTAATTTGCGCAATAACGATCCCCCATAGCGCTACAATTTTTCGCCACCTTACCCGCCATTCCCCTGTGCTGCAAGTCGAATACGTTTTGTTGCAACCGGTGAAATAGTACAAAAGTTAGGAAGGTTTAAAAATCGTAAAAAAAACGCCTCTTCCGGCACCCACTGTCAATCACGGCGGCGAGGAGAATAAAAAGCTGAAGGAGCGCAGTGTGTTGAGCAGCGTGCGGGAAGAGAGCATGAGCAGCATGCGAGCTGCTTCTGCGACGAGCACAACAAGCCGGGGCAGCTGCTGAGTTGAACCGGAAGCCTCTGAGTGAAGCCGGAGTGGGACATGGAGCTACTGGGTGAGGCCGAAAGCTGAGGTGCGGGGTGAGCAGAGTGCGAGCTGCATCCGCTGCGACCACCCTCAATGGGTCCCACTTAGTCTAGTATATATATATATAAAATATGAGTATGTGTGTATATATAAATAAAATGTTGTGGCGCCATCTTGTGGCCGAGCCACTTTGGTCTCGAATCTTCGTTTGTCGAGGTCGATCTCTCGCGTGAACTGCCGTGGTCTGGGCTGACCAATTAACGTCGATCTGGGTGGTCAGGTGACTGGGTGCAGCAGACAAGAGCGACTTCACTTGGTAGCCATCGCTTTTGTACGAATATTAAGCTGTGTTTAAATATTAACTGAGTGTTTGTACAATATGTATATATAACTATATGTGTGTGTATATATATATATATATATATAAACAAATACACACACACACATACTCATATTTTATATATATATATATGTGTGTGTGTGTGTGTGTGTGTGTGTGTGTGTACGTATAGGGTGCTATGTTTACATTTTCTGTAGTGCTGCTGTAAGTTAGAATTTCATCGTTCTATCTGGGACATATGACAGAAACAGGCCCTTCGGCCCAACTTGTCCACACTGGCCAACAATGTCCCAGCTACACTAGTCCCACTTGCCTGCGCATGGTCCATAACCCTCCAAACCGGTCCTATCCATGTGCCTGTCTAACCGTTTCTTAAACGATGGGATAGTCCCCGTCTCACATGCCTCCTCTGGCAGCTTGTTCCATGCACCCACCTCCCTTTGTGTGAAAAAGTGACCCCTCAGATTTCTATTCAATCTTTTCCCCTTCACCTTGAACCTATGTCCTCTGGTCCTCGATTGCCCTACTCTGGGCAAGAGGCACCGTGCACCTACCTGATCTATTCCTCTCATGATTTTATACACCTCTATGAGATCACCCATCATCCTCCTGCGCTGCGCTCCAAGGAATAGAGACCCAGCCTACGCAACCTCTCCCCATAGCTCACACCCTCCAGTCGTGGCAACATCCTTGTGAATCTTTTCTGAACACTTGACTCATCTGACTTCCCTCAGCTCGTCCTCTCCATGGCGATGTCCCACATAGAGCAACAGGAGCGCAGATACTGAGAAACTCGGATAACCACAGAGAAAGCAGGTTGGGCAGTGGCCTTGGCTGGGTGAGTGACCCGGCACGTCGGCAGTGTAGGGATACGTGACCTCCCTGGCCAAAGCCCTTGTGACCGAGAGGGCGAGAGAGCGAGGGGGAAGAGAGGCGGACTGCTGTGCTGGGCTGTGTCCCTCTGTGAAGCTGCAGGTCGGGCCGGCAGCTGCCAGCCACCCCGTCTCCCACAGGTCTGCATTACATCTCATTGCTGATAAGACAGCCGCTGCCTCTATTCCCGCCGCTTGTTGTTCTTCCCTTTCACCGACCTCTATTGTTCGCAAGAACAAACCCGGCCTCTCTTCCCCTGAAGAGCAGAGCGACGGGCCCAAGAGAGATCCTTTAAAAAGTTTATTAGATGGAGATTGTTTACACTGGGACAGAATTAGAGGCAGCAGGGCGGTGGAAACATTATCCACAAAATCAAAGAGAGCGTTCAAAAGAAATGTTTTAGCCCAAAGACTCGTGAAATCGGAGAGCACCTGACCTCAGGGAATAGGAGGAGGTGTCGTTTACTCAACCCATTGATGTTGCACCACCATTTCATCTGATCACCACGTACCTGTCTTTGCTTTCTCGTCTTATCCCTGTAGCCATTCATTCTTTATCTACCTCCTTCTTGAATATATCACATGATTTGTCATCATTGTTTGGTTGAGATGGAGGGATACAGTTTGGAAACAGGCCCTTCGGCCCAACTTGCCCACACCCACCAACATGTCCCAGCTACACTAGTCCCCACCTGCCCGCGCTTGGTCCACATCCCTCTAAACCTGTCCTATCCATGTACCTGTCTAACTGTTTCTTAAACGTTGGGATAGTCCCTCAACCACCTCCTCTGGCAGCTTGTTCCATACACCCGCCCCCCGAGTTACAATCTGAGTTACTCCTCAGATTCCTATTGAATCTTTTCCCCTCCACCTTAAACCAATGTCCTCGATTCACCTACACTGGGCAAGAGACTCTGTGCATCCAACCTATCTTTTCATTTGAGGCTTAAGTTTGAGATGGGAGAGGAAGAGTCGCTGACAGACACAGGACATAGAAACATAGAAAATAGGTGCAGGAGTAGTGCCATTTGGCCCTTCGAGCCTGCACCGCCATTCAATATGATCATGGCTGATCATCCAACTCAGTATCCTGTACCTGCCTTCTCCCCATACCCCAGACATGGCTGGTGGGTCAGGAAAGAAGCCATGATCCTGTCGGGCCGAATGGCCTGTGGGTGCTGTGTATTCCACCCAAGGTATAAACGGCTTCCCAGGGGCAAGGTGATGAGGGCAGAGAGGCAAACGTTGTCCGGGCAACTGCCCCAGGTGTTTAGCGCCATGTTCAGTGGCAGGGCGCAGACTCCATATGCCACAGCCTGGTGGATACAAAATGCTGGAGGAACTCAGCAGGACAGGCAGCATCTCTGATACGTTTTGGGTCAAGCCCCTTCTTCAGACAGTCTGACGTTTAGTTTAATTTAGAGATACAGCGCGGAAACAGGCCCTTCAGCCCACCGAATCCGCTCAGACCAGCGATCCCCCATACACTGGTTCCATCCCACACTAGGAACAATTTACAGAGGCCAATTTTGTGGAGGGAAACCGGAGCACCCAGAGAAAACCCACGCGGTCACGGGGACAATGTACATATTCCATTCAGCAGCACGTAGTCAGGATCCAACCCGTGTCTCTAGCGCTGTGAGGCACTAGCTCCACCATTGCACCACCCATCAGCCTGACTCTTGAGCTGAACAGTGTTTATTTATTGTGTAGAAACATGGAACTGCAGATAATGGTTTACAAAAACTACACACACTAGTGCTGGAGTAAAAGGATGAGAGGGCGATCTCATTGAAACATATAAGATTGTTAAGGGCTTGGACACACTTGAGGCAGGAAGCATGTTCCCGATGTTGAGGGAGTCCAGAACCAGGGGCCACAGTTTAAGAATAAGGAGTAAGCCATTTAGAACGGAGACGAGGAAACACTTTTTCTCACAGAGAGTGGTGAGTCTGTGGAATTCTCTGCCTCAGGGGGCAGTGGAGGCAGGTTCTCTGGATGCTTTCAAGAGAGAGCTAGATAAGGCTCTTAAAAATAGCGGAGTCAGGGGATATGGGGAGAAGGCAGGAACGGGGTACTGATTGGGGATGATTTACCATGATCACATTGAATGGCGGTGCTGGCTCGAAGGGGCGAATGGCCTACTCCTGCACCTAGTGTCTATTGTATTGTAACTCAGCGGGTCAGGCAGCATCTCTGGAGAACATGGATCGGTGACGTTTTGGATTGGGACCCTTCTTCAGTCTGAAGGACTTAACAGGCAGATCACTCAGTGGGCAAAGGGCATGTTACCAGTTCAGTGACGCCGGGAATACAGGCCGTGTAGCAAAGAAGCCCGTGACCCCTAGGGGGCAGTGTTGGTCAGCCTCTGCCCTGGTAGAGCCCCTTGTACTGGGGTTCCTGTCACAGAACCTGCCACCAGGGCAGCACAGTGGTCGACCCACTGCCTCACAGTCCACAGACCCGGATTCAATCCTGGCCTCCGGTGCTGTCTGTGTGGAGTTGACACGTTCTCCTTGTGACCCGCGCGCCTGTCCTCCGGATGCTCCGGTTTCCTCCCACATCCCGGGTTTGCGGGTTAATTGGCTTCTGTCAATTGCCCCCCAGTGTGTAGGGAGTGGATGCAAAAGTAAGATGACGTAGGACGGCATGGACTGGCGGGGCCGAAGGGCCTGTTTTCATGCTGCATCTCAAAACTAAACTGCGCAATGTCCCCTGTAGTGGCTGAGTGTTTCAACATAGAAAGGAGACTGGAGTCAAGGGACAGGAGTTGGCTTCCTGATAGGCCTGTACACCAGAGGCGGATGGGATCTGCACACGGGATGGGTACACTTGAGACACGCCAAGTTTTTGTGATCCCAATTTTAAAATCTCCGCTTTCCGCGAGGCAGTGGGGGTGGGACTGCTAATCGAGGGCGCGGCGATTGGAGGAGGGAGGAGTGGGGGGGTCTGTACATGGGAGACACAGTGATCTACACACTGAAAGCCCCACAGTCCATACACACCAGACCACAAGCTCGCCGGTCTGGGAGCCTCAGTGTCTGCACAACACATCTGCCTCCACACAGCAGCTCACATGCCTGCTCACATGCAGCGTCACCTACAACAACCCAGGCCCTCAGTTTCCAAAGTCATTTCGACGCCATGTTTTCCACTGTTGCTGACATCTCTCAAACAAACCCAACGAGCTATGCCAGAGCCACTCGCGAGTACGTGACTGACTGCAGACACAGGTCACCTTACTGCTATTCTGAGCTGCAGGATAACGATCTTATTTTGGCATTATTCTCACTACGTGACTTCGTGCAGTCTTTTGGAATGCCGACAGCGTCATGTGCAAACCCTCAGAGACAGTGACAAAGGCCAGTGTTAACATATCCCTCCCGAACCTACCAGCAAGCCGGGTTATTTATTCAACACAGATCATTCTGCACATACTGTTAAGATTCCAAAACGTTTCCCTTGTTGGCAAGATGCCATGGTTGAGTGTACTTTGCAGTCAGGTGTACGTGAACATTTCCACAGTGCTATTTCAGAGAGTGGGAGGGATAGAGGGATACAGTGTGTAAACAGGTCCTTCGGCACAACTTCGCCACACCGGCCAACATGCCCCATCTACACTAGTCCCACCTGCCCGCGTTTGGCTCATATCCCTCCAAACCTGTCCGAAACATATGTAGGGATAGTCTAGTTTAAACTAAACTATCCCGAAGTTTAAGAAACTATTAGACTGTTACATGGTACGGCGCCAAAACAGGCCTTTAGGTCCACCGAGTCTTTGCCGCCCAGCGATAGCCGCACGCTAACACTATCCTACACACACTAGGGGCAATTTACAATGACACCCAAGCCAATTACCCTACAAACCTGTATGTCTTTGGAGTTTGGGAGGAAACTGGAGATCCCGGGGAAAAGCCACGCAGGTCACGGGGAGAAGGTACAAACTCTGTGCAGACAGCACCCGTAGTCAGGATCGAACCGGGGTCTCTGGCTCTGTAAGGCAGCAACTCTACCGCTGCACCATTGTACCGCTCTGCCTCGACAACCTCCTCTGACAGCTCGTTCCATACATCCACCACCCGCTGGGTGAAAATGCTACCACTCGGGTTCCTATGAAATCTTTTTCCCTTCACCTTAAACCTATGTCGTCTGGTCCTCGATTCACCTACTCTGGGCAAGAGAGTTTGTGCGTCAATTCGATTTATTCCGCTCATGAGTTTACAGTTCTCCCCACTGTACGGGTCTATGCCAGTTTGCACCGTCTCCACATACACCTGATGGTCGATATTACAGACCCCACATCAACGTCACAACCCACACGATATGTGGGGCATCACCACACTACTGATCACAATTGTCTGCCCTTTCCCCTCTGTCACAGCCCGACTACACTTCAGAGAGTGCTGCTTTTGACAACCGCTTTGGGAATGCAAAGTTAGGCCATTATGCTCAATGGGACAAGGGCAGAATCTTTTCTAACTAACCTGTTTAAGGTGAGGGGGGAAAGATTTTATAGGAATCTTTATAGGGGTAACATTTCCACACAAAAGGTGGTGAGTGTATGGAATGAGTTGCCGGGGGAGATAGTTGAGGCAGCGATAATCGCAACATTTAAGAAGCATTTAGACAGGTAAGGGCCAGTCCCACTTGGGCGTCATTTGCGCGATGTTACGGGTCATGACGCATGTGATGCGCGCATGTCATGCATTACGCACGCATGGTGCGTGGTGACATAGGCAGTGACGCGCGGTCACGCGTGACGCCCACCTGCGTGACGCGCAAATGGCACCCAAGTGGGACAGGCCCTGTACATGGATAAGACAGGTTTAGATGGATATGGGCCAAATGCAGGCAAGTGGGTCCAGTGTAAATGGGACATGTTGGTGGGCGCGGGCAAGTTGGGCTGAAGGGCCTGTTTCCACACTCTACGACTCTATGCAAAGTTCCCCAAAACCACATTCCTCAGTAACAATGGAGAGAAGTCAACAATGATTCAATTAAGGATCGCATTCAATGTTCACCCACTTACACTAATTCTTTAAAAAAAAAATCTCCCCACATTCTCATCAACTTCCCCCAAGTCTCTACCTCACCTACACAATACACACGTGACGATAATAGACCGAAACTTTGCACATCCACAAGCATTAGAAATACTACCCCCAGCAGCAGCCGACTGACCACAACTGTATCACAAGCCCCAAACCCCCACAAATCTCACACCCCCTCCCCAACCATATCCCCAAACCACACCCCCCAACCCCCCCCACAAACCCCCCCCACCCCCTAACCCCCCCAACAAAAAACCCCCCAACTCCCTCCCCAAACCCCCGCAACCCCTTTCCCACCCCCCCCCGCAACCCCCTCCCCAAACCCCCCCCCACCCCTTCCCCAAACCCCCCCCCAACCCCCCCCCCAAACCCCCCCAACCCCCCCCAAAACCCCCAACCCAACCCCCCCGCAACCCCCCCCCAAACCCCCCAACCCCTTCCCCAAACCCCCCTCAACACCCTCCCCCCACCCCCCCGCAACCCCCTCCCAAACCCCCCCCCCTCAAAACCCCCCCCCCAACCCCCTCCCCCCAACCCCTCCAACCCCCCCCAACCCCCTCCCAAACCCCCCAACCCCCCCCCAAACCCCTCCAACCCCCCCCCCAACCCCTCCAAACCCCTCCCCCCCAAACCCCCTCCCCCAACACCCTTCTCCAACCCCCCCAACCCCCTCCCCCCCCCCCCGCAACCCCCTCCTCAAACCCCCCAACCCCTCATCAACCCCCCCCTCCCCAAACCCCACCAACCCCCCCAAACCCCTCCTCAAACCCCTCCAACCCCCCCCAAACCCCACCAACCCCCTCCCCAACCCTTTCCCCAACCTCCCCTCCAACCCCTTCCCCAATCCCCCAGCAACAAACCCCACCACCACCACCCTGCCTTCATTCTGCGGCCCCAGCAATAGTCACCTGTACACATCCAGAACTCCAGGCAGGCTTCCCTCTGGCTTCCATTCCAAGGGGGATTCTTCCTTCCATAGAGATGGAGGCAAGGTGCCCTTGCCATTCGCCTGCGTGTAAATGTCCCGCACAGACACCGCTTGGATGCTCCCTGTCGGAGAAAGACTCTTTTTAGTTTAGTTTGGAGATACCGAGGTCTGTGCCGACCAGCGATCACTCATATAATAGATCTACCCTGCACACCAGGGACAATTTACAGAAGTCAATTAACCAACGCACCTGTGGAAGGAAACCGGAGCACCCGGAGAAAACCCACGCAGGTCCCGGAGAGAACATACAAACTCCGTACAGACAGCACCCGTAGTCAGGATCGAACCCAGGTCTCTGATATCTTGAGGCAGCAACTCTACCCCCCGCACCACTGTGCAGACATACTGTTAGAGAGCTGGAGGATCTTTGCATTAAAGTAACATCGGGCGTTCCTCTTCCACTTACTAACGGTGATCTTGCGGTGATTACGCTTTTCATTTTACCTGTTAAACTACTAAATGGTTAGCTATCTTGGAGGAGGTAGCCGAGGCAGGTACGTTCGTAATGTTTAAGAGATATTTGAACAGGTACATGGATCGGTTTAGAGCGATATGAGCAAGTGGGACTAATGTAGATGGGACAAGTTGGTCGGCGCGGGCAAGTCGGGCAGAAGGGCCTGTTTCCACGCTGTATGACTCTAAATGCAGGGCCATTGGGAAATTCAACGACCAATAGCTTTAAAAACACAGATAAATTGGCCAGGAGCATTTGCTGTGGCAAATAAGATCGGCTTCTGATTGAATCGTTGCTATTTTGCTCAGGATTAACACAGCATTAACAACCATCTCCTCACATCACTCTCCTCAGCAATAAAGTTTCACGGGAACCTGCCGTTAGCGCCACGAGTCGCTAAGTTGCGTCCACGAGTTCCGACGTTCCCGCTACGTTAATTGTACGTAGTTACCACAAGTTAAATTTGTTTACCACAAGTTAAACCTCGCACCGTGAGACAAGGGTTTAACTCTCCACCATTGCTTCTTTCATCAGCTCCTCTGCTTCTTATTTTTTTTTGTTTTAACAACACCACTGTGACCTTCGTGGGGAAAAATGACATAAAGTGCCCCGCAGGCGTATTATCAAAACAGGTAGCACCGAGGCAGAAAAGGGGTACATTAAGGGCAGAGGCCCGGGCTCGATCCTCACCACAGGTGCTGTATGTTCTCCTCGTGACCTGCGTGGGTTTTCTGTGGATGCTCTGGTTTCCTCTCTTCAAAGACGTACAGGTTTGTAGATTAATTAGCGTCAGTACAAGTTGTAAATTGCTAGTGTACGTAGGCTGATCACTGGGCGTGGATTCGGTAGGCCGAAGGGCCCGTTTCCGCGCTGTATCTTTAAACTAATCGACAAGGTTCTGACCATCCATCTAAAGACAATCGCCAAGCAAATGGATTCAGTCAGTGGCAAGGCAAGGGAGAGCAGGGGTTGACAGGAACTGGCTCCCAGCAGTATGGGATGCAAATGCTCAGTCCACCAACCAAAGATACTAGAGGAGCAAGTATAGACCACTCCTGCTAAATGCAATGGGCTGACGTGTAGTACGCAACGGAGCGGAACGTGGGCCTTTTTTTCATCCATTTCCATAACTGGACCCCACCCGACCAGACTCGCGGTGTAATCAACGTTGCGGGGGAACCGTTTGTGTTAATAAATTATAATTCTGAAAATGAGGAGAAGATTTTCACCAAATGACTTTTATTTTTACGAGGATGTTTCCGTAACCGGCTTCCGTCGCCGAACTAGTTATCTTCGCTCCGCTACGGGATCTTTGGTGCGGAGACGGAAGCCGGTTACGGAAATGGGGCCGAAAATTACCCACGCATCTGCCCATGACCGTACTACGTCTTGTTCGTTGAGTGGACTATCTTGCTCACTATAGGATCTTTGCCACCAACTACAGAGAGGTTGAGGGAAGGGGCAGTAAGGTTAAGGGTCATTAGGTTACTGAGAGCTGTAGATATAGCCCAGTTCACCACACACACACACACACACAGGCCAGATATCCCACCATTGACTTCATGCTGCCTTGGAAACGCAGCCAACATAATGAGAGGCTTGTCCCACCCAACTGGCAGCAGGTACAGAAGTTTGAGAGTATGCACCACCAGATTCAGGAACAGCTTCTTCCCCCCTGTCATCAGGCTTTCCAACGGTCCTTCCATAAGCTAGAGTAGCGTCCAATTCACCTCAACCCCATTGAGGACGTTGGATTTTGTCTCTGGAACTGATGCCCGACAATACTGAGAACTATATTCAGCACTCTGTACCTTCTCCCTTTGTTCTATCTATTGTATTTGAGTTTGACTTGCTTGTATTCATGTTAGGAATATCGGATATGTTTGGATCATATGCAAAACGGTTTGTATAGCATGCAAATCCCTCCACCGTTTTCGGTACACGTGACAATAATAAACCTAAACCTAGCTGGACAGAATTAATCTGAAGAAGAGTCTCGACCCGAAACGTTGCCTATTTCCTTCGCTCCATAGATGCTGCCGCACCCGCTGAGTTTCTCCAGCATTTTTGTCTACCTGTAGAAAGGTATAGCTCACCTCCACATTCAGGGACAGTTTCTTCCCAGCTGATATCAGGCAATTGAACCAACCTACCAACAACTAGAGAGCAGTCCTGAACTACAATCTACCTAACTACTGTCTACCTAACTACTATCTACAATCTACCTAACTACTATCTACCTGAACTACTATCTATCTTTCCAGAAGTGGCGGCGCTGCCCTGCAGTTGCGGCTCGCCTGCAGTCCGTTTGTCTTTTCTAGTTTATTTCAGTTTATTTCAGTTGTGTATATGTGGAGGGGGTGGGAGAAACTTGTTTTTAGTCTCTTCCTTCGGGAGGGTGCGACCTTCTCTTGTCGTATCCCCCCGTCTCCGTCTCCGTCTGCACTGAGGCCTAATGGCGGAGCTGGCGGCCTCCAACTGGGACCGACCTCAAGGCTCCGGAGGCAGAGCCAGGACTTACCAACTTAGCGGGGCTGGCTGGCTTCGGGGCTGTGGTGGCGTTGCGGCGGCAGCGACCCGACTTCGGAGCCTCGGAGGCTCGGCCACGGGCCCAGTGGACGACAACGTGGGAGCTCGCAGGTCCCAGGTTGGTGACCGGTTCTCCGGAGCTCCCGGAACAACAGCTTCGTCCTCTGGACTGGAGGGTGGCAGCTTCGTCCGCCCCGGGCCGCGGAGTTTGAACCGGCCCGTTCGCGGAGCTCGGATTCAGCCGCGGGACTTACCATCACCCGGCGGGATCGTAACGTCGGAGGCCTGGATCGCCTCAACGCAGAGGGAGAACAAGGAGGGAAGAGACAAGGACTTTAAGACTTTCGCCTTCCATCACTGTGCCTGGTAGACTCACTGTGGTGGATGTTAAATCTGTGTTAAGTGTGTGTTTTGTTATTTTATTCTATGTTATGACTGCAAGGCATGAAATTTCGCACAGACTGAAAAGTCTGAATGACAATAAAGGATACGTAAACTTAAACTTAAACCTCATTGGAGACCCTCGGACTATCTTTGACCAGGGTTTTACCTGGCACTCAACGTTATTCAAGCTATTCTCTTTATCGTATATCTTTGCACTGTGGATGGCTCAATCACATATTGTCTTTCCGCTGACCGGTCTGCGTGCAATGAAGGCTTTCCACTGTACACGCAGCAAGAAACTAAACCTTTCTCGTCCCCTTTACCCCCGGCAACTTTAATAGCACATAACAATGTTATTTCACTTATTTATGAACAACTAATGATGAACAGATACCGGTATACCAGAAGTAAACACAGTCAGTCAATGAGAAAAAATATGTACAAATCCAGAATCAACAAATTTACCCCCTGGGTAGGCGATCTTTACCGCCCGGGGGCGGGTAAATTTACCCCAGGTTGGGAATCCTTGAACTAAACTAAATTAAAATGATAGGTACTTAGGGAGTGCCCTTGACCTTAGTACGATCTAAATTAAAATGATAGGCAGTCTGAAGAAGGGTTTCGGCCCGAAACGTTGCCTATTTCCTTCGCTCCATAGATGCTGCTGCACCTGCTGAGTTTCTCCAGCATTTTTGTCTACCTTTGATTTTCCAGCATCTGCAGTTCCTTCTTAAATAAATAAAAATGATGTTTGGTGCTGTTCTACGTACAACAGTGGAGGAGGCCATTCAATCTATCGCACTGGAGATGGCGTTGAAATGAGCTATCCAGTTCAGCCCTGTTCCCTGGCTCTCGTTCCTTGCCATGAGATGGTTCCTTTCTCCAAGTACTTGTCTAATAACCCTTTGGAAGACACAAACGAATCTGCTTCGCCCACTGCACCGGTTGATGCTGTCGAGGATGTATGGGCATGCGGCGTGAAGAAGGGTCTCCGCGTCTCCTCCAGTTCATGGCCGATCATCTCACGCCTGTGTCCTCTGCTCCTTGATCCGTCATCTCCTCCTGATAACTCACCCGCTCGCTGCGTTGTCCTGCACAGTCACGTCTCGCTGCTCTGCAATTGTAAAATATCCACTGCACCACCTCACGCTTTCCAGAAGGTGGTGCAACAGTTCACTTTCTGACCCGTGTGTCAGAGAGAGAACTGCAGATGCTGGATAAAATCGAAGGTGATAACAAAAAGCTGGAGTAACTCAGCGGGTGAGGCAGCATCTATGGAGAGAAGGAACGGGTGATGTTTCGGGTCGAGACCTTTCTTCAGTCTGATGTCGGAGGGGTGGGGGGGATGAGTTTTTTCCGGGTCCTCCAGTTTCCGCCCGCACTCCAAAGACATACAGGTTTGTATGTTAATTGGCTTGGTATAATTGTAAATTGCTCCCTGGTGTGTAGGATAGTGTTAGTGTGCGGGGAACGCTGGTCGGCATGGACTCAGTGGGCCGAAGGGCCTTGTTTCTGCACTGTATCTCTAAACTAAACTAAACTTCTTGCCATTACAATTTTAAAAACATCCTACTTTCCAGACGTTCCTTTTCAATAGACAATAGACAATAGGTACAGGAGTAGGCCATTCGGCCCTTCGATGCAATGTGATAATGGCTGATCATTCAACGCCCACATTCAATGTGATCATGGCTGATCATCCCCAATCAGTACCCCGTTCCTGCCTTCTCCCCATATCCCCTGACTCTGCTATTTTTAAGACCCCTATCTAGCTCTCTCTTGAAAGCATCCAGAGAACCGGCCTCCACCGCCCTCTGAGGCAGAGAATTCCACAGACTCACCACTCTCTGTGAGAAAAAGTGTTTCCTCGTCTCCGTTCTAAATGGCTTACCCCTTATTCTTAAGGAGTAAGCCATTTTCCTTTAAACAAACTGCTCCAATCAACTTGACGAGTTCCTGTCTAATGCCATCAAAGTTAACCTCGCCCCAATTCAGAATTTTAACTTGTGGGCCTGCCCTGCCTTCATCCAAAAACTATTTTAAAGCTAATAGAACAGAGGCCGCTGGTCCCAAAAAGCTCACTGACAAACACTTCAGCTCATCTCAATTTCCTTAGAGTAGATCAAGCATTGTCCACTCCCTTGTAGGGTCCTCCACCTGAAAAAACGTTCCTGAATACATTTGTCAAATTCCACCCAACGAAGCCCTTGACCTTAGTACGATCTATATTGGGTCCACATCACCTGCTGTTGTTCCGACCACTAAAATACACTGACAACCTATCTATCTGCTGCCTTTTGAAACTTTTCCAACACTGAAATAGTTCTATGTTCTAATTGAATACAAAGTAAAATCTGCCCCTTAAAAGAATCATTTGTTCTGTACAGCACTCTGCATGACATCAGGAGGCTCAGTCATTAACTACTGACATTTTCAAATAGTTTGTGAATCAAAGCCATTCGGGGAGAGGTGAACAGCAGAACTAGAGGGAGGCAAGGGGGCTGTTGCAGGTAAAATGCATGTAGATTTAGTTTAAGGTAAACAAAAATGCTGGAGAAACTCAGCGGGCGAGGCAGTATCTATGGAGCGAAGGAATAGGTGATGTTTCGGGTCGAGACCCTTCTTCAGACTTAGAGATACAGCACAGAAACAGGCCTTATCGGCCCACCGAGTCCGCGCCGACCTGCGATCCCTACACCCTAGGGACAATTTTTACCAAAGCCAAATTAACCTACAAACCTGTACGTTTTTGGAGTGTGGGCCCTATCTAGCTCTCTCTTGAAAGCATCCAGAGAACCTGCCTCCACCGCCCTCTGAGGCAGAGAATTCCTCCTTTGGCCCACCGAGTCTGTGCCGATCAGCAATCACCCAGTACACTAACACTATCCTACACAAACTTGGGACAAGTTACAATTTTACCAAAGCCAATTAACCTTCAAACCTGTACGTCTTTGGAGTGTGGGAGGAAAACGGAGCTCCCGGAGAAAACCCACTGGGGGAAAGTTTAAACTCCGTACAGACAGCGCCCGTGGTCGGGATCGAACCCGGGTCTCTGGCGCTGTGCCATCGTGCTGCCCTCTGTTTGGTTCCTCATTATGGATGTGCTGTGCTGAGGCCGTTCAAACTGAGCTGATGGATTCAGCAACGCTCCCCTCGCAGGCTGGAGAAACACGAGGAGTGGTCATAAAACATTAAGACGGATTGGGAAAACTAATTTGTACCTTCTGCTTACCATAACCAAAGAGAACGTAGAGTGCCCCCTCACCAGACACGTAGGCCTTCGGACCGATCAACTTGCCTTCACCAGTGACATTATACGTCACCGGCTGCCCTATCAGGGCACCCGTCGCTCCTGACACAAACACGAAGGACACATCATGAATCCGATTGGTCTGAAATAAAAACAATTAATTAGTTTAACATTCAGTTTAGGTCCCGCTGCCTCACCACTAGTTCTTCCCGACTCCCCACACAAAGGTACATGGCGGTCCCCATCTCACCTCAACATGGCCGCCCTCTCCACACCTCAAAATGGCCGCCTCATCTCACCTCATCATGGCCACGCCCATCTCACCTCAAGATGGCCACCCTCACCACACCTTACCTCAACATGGCCGCCCCCACCTCACCTTAACATGGCCGTGGTTCAATCCTGACTACGGGTGCTGTCTGTACTGAGTTTGTACACTCTCCCCGTGACCTGCGTGGGTTTTCTCCGGGATCTCCGGTTTCCTTCCACACTCGTGCAAGTTAGACAATAGGAGCAAAAGTAGGCCATTCGGCCCTTCGAGCCAAATGTGATCATGGCTGATCATCCACAATCAGTACCCCGTTTCCTGCCTTCTCCCCATATCCCGTGACTCGGGTACTTGGCTTGGTGAATTGAAATTTGTCCCTCGTGCGTAGGATAGTGTTAACGTGCGGGGATTGCTGGTCAGTGCGGACTCGGTGGGCCGAAGGGCCTGTTTCTGCACTGTATAAACTAAACGAAGCTGCTCCCACTTCTGACTGAGGACTGACCTACTTTGAAACCGCACACATCTTGCTGCTCCAAGCCACAGAGGTGAAATGGTACACCTGGGGCTATTGTACCTTGTGCCAGGGTGTTATGAACATTATTTAATTAGCAAACTGGCCATCTCCACCTTGCTACATGTCACCCAACACCAACAGGAAGGTACTGATTTGTTTTATTAATAGCAGGCAGGGAACCGCACAAATTGGCTGCATATTCCACACTCCAAGGACGTACAGATTTGTAGGTTAATTGGTTTGGTATAAAAAAGATAAAATTGTCCCAAGTGTATGTAGGGTGATGTTGATGTGCAGGAATCACTGGTCGATGCAGACTCGGTTGGCCAAAGAGCCTGTTTCCGCGCTGTATCTCTAAGATGGCACCTGGGGCGGGGGCTGACATCGCCCCGCACGGCTTTAACGGCTGCAGGACTTGCCGTCGCCTGCCGGGGGCTCCAACATTAAGACCCGGAGCAGGGCCTTACTTCGCCCGCCGGGGGCTCCAAAATTAAGACCCGGAGCGGGGCCTTACATCGCCCGGCGCGGCTTTAACGGCCGCGGGACTTGCCGTCGCCCGCCGGGGGCTTTAACATCGGGAGAGGATGGAGAGCAGGGGAGAGACAAGACTTTGCCTTCCATCACAGTGAGGAGGAGATTCACTGTGATGGATGTCTGTGTGAATTGAGTTGGTTGCGTGTCTTGCAAAAATTATTTCTTTTCGTTGTATGGCTGCAGAAACCAAAGTTCCTAATGGATAAAAAAAGTTCATTGAATTGAATTGAAACAGGCGACTATGTGCGTGCTAGCCACAGAAACAGTAATCACATAATTACAATCGCTCCACACTCTGAAATCTCTACTCCTCCAGAAACGTTATTCCCTTATAATGTATATATCCGTACACTGTAAATGGCTTGATGGTAATCAGACTTAGCGCTGAGTGGATAGCACGCGACACAAGCTTTCCACTGTACCTCGGTACACGTGACAATAAACTAAACTGTGAAAGTAAATGACTCTGGTCCAAGGTAAGAGCGTTCCGTACCAATGTAGCCGATCTGCTCGCAAGCAGAATGTCGGCAAAACCGTCTCCGTCCACGTCTGGGAGTTGCATAGGCGGAGCGGCCGGGGTCCGATGGGATGGGGACACGTTCTTCATTTCCCAGAAACAGCTTCCTGTAAAACAGGAAATACGTTGTGATTCATTACTGGCACTTTGCAACAAAAGAGGGTAATCACACTTAGCAGATGGGGGGAGTTCCCCCCCCGTCTCCCCCCCCCGTCTCCCCCCCCGCCAGGGGTACCATGTAATCCCGTGCTACCTGCTCCATGGTCGGATAATCGGCGACTAAACCGTTTCCCAGGTGAGGAGGGGGCTGTGGACCCCCCAGCAGGACCAAAAACACGACCCTTCAAAGGGCGGATGAGTTCCTAGCGAGCCAACGTCCATCCACACTTCAGTAGAAGTTGTGATCACTGTCGTACACAGCATTGTAAGGAATGAGAATTCCCAGTAAGCGCGGCTCATAAGCTTGCATTGATTAGCAGATGGTTCTTAAATGTCCAGTGCACATACAAACAGCAAATTTCTTTTTATTCAAGCAGTTTAGCTTAGTTTAGAGGTACAGCGCAGAAACAGGCCCTTCGGCCCATTGAGTCCGCACCGACCAACGATCCCCGCACACTAACACTACCCTACACACACTAGGGACAATTTTACATTTACACCAAGCCGATTAACCAACAAACCTGTACGTCTTTGGAATGTGGGAGGAAATCAAAGATCTCGGAGAAAACCCGCGCAGGTCACGGGGAGAAAATAGAAGCTCCGTACAGACAAGCACCCGTAGTCAGGATCGAACCGCAGCTCTCTGGCGCTGTAATGCAGCAACTTTACCGCTGCGCCACCGCATCGCCCCGTGCAGTTCAGCAAAGGGTTGCCATAATTAAGCACAATCCTCAATTGGAATTTAGAAGGGTGAGAGGGGATCTTATACAAGTATACTGTATAACATTCTTAAGGGATTGGACAGGCGAGATGCAGGAAAAATGTTCCCCATGTTGGGGGAAGTCCAGAACCAGGGGTCACAGTTTAAGAATAAGGGGTAGGCCACATAGGACTGAGATGAGGAGAAACCTTTTCAGCCAGAGAGTTGTGAATCTGCGGAACTCTCTGCTCTAGAGGGCAGTGGAGGCCGATTCACTGGATGTTTTCAAGAGAGAGTTAGATTTAGCTCTTGGGGCTAACGGAATCAAGGGATATGGGGAGAAAACAGGAACGGGGTACTGATTTTGGATGATCAGCCATGATCATATTGACTGGCGGTGTTGGCTTGAAGGGCCGAATGGCCTACTCCAACACCTACTTTCTATGTTTCTAGGCCATTCGGCCCTTCGAGCCAATCATTCAAAATCAGATGTTTAAGAAGGAACTGCAGATGCTGGAGAATCGAAGGTACACAAAAAAGCTGGAGAAACTCAGCGGGTGCAGCAGCATCTATGGAGCGAAGGAAATATGCAACGTTTTGGGCCGAAACCCTTCTTCAGACGGATGGCAGAACAGTGGCAGAACACACTCGAGAGATAACGAGATACTGCAATGTTTTGAGAACGTCTCCAGGTTTTTCTAGATGGGGGGGGGGGGGCAAGGGGTTTGGGGGAGGGTCTGCATACCCGAGATGCTGTTAACGGCCTTTAACATGTGAGTGACGCCAACCAGCAGGCAGACGGTGCCCTTTCCCTCTTCGGTACGGCCGATGCCGCAGTGGATGAACTTCAGCCGCTCCGAGGCCACAGTTGTCCAGAGAACGCTGCCATCCGCCCCGGACAAGACAGCCACCGACACGTGAAGCTTCAAGCCGCCTGAAGGAAGGAAGAAAGAGAAGTCAGTGTGGCTACAACCTCCGCTCAGCTCATGGCGGGTCAAGTCTGAAGTTGAGACCCCAAACATCACCTATCCATCTTCCAGAGATGCTGCCCGACCCACTGAGTTACTCCAGCACTTTATTTCCTTTCTGTCACTCCATATGAACCTCCCAGTCGGAATAAGAGGCGTTGTTTCATGAATTTGCCTCTGGCCTCACTCGGCAGTGGAGGAGGTCAAGGGGCGACAGGTCGCAGTGGTGATGGGGACAAGAAATCATAAGGTCACAAGTGATAGAAGAAGAATTTGGCCATTCGGCCCATCGAGCCTGCTCCGCCATTCAATCACGGCTGATCTATCTTTCCCACTCAACCCTATTCTCCTGTCTTCTCCCCGCAACCTTTGGCGCCCTTACTAATCAAGACCCTTTCAATCTCCGCTTTTTAAAGAGTTGGCCTCCACCGCCATCAGTGGCAGATTCACCACCCTCAGGTTAAAGGGTTAAAGAAATTCCTCATCCCCATTCTAGAGGTACATCCCATCCTCTCCCTCCCTCCCCCGGTCCTAACTTAAACTCTCCCACTACCGGAAACACTCTCTCCATTTCCACTCTATTGAAATGCCTTTATTTGTCATTGTAAGCACTGCATAGTGCAGGGGCTTGAAGAGAATTGATAGGGTTAGTCTACACCAGGGGCGGGGAAACCTGCGGCCTTAAGGGCGCATGCGGCTTTCTAGGCCATTAAGTGCGGCCTTTTGAATGAATCCAAATTTTGCAGAACAAATCTTTTTATTATTATTAATATATTTTCATTCATCTTATACTATTTTAATTTTAATCTTAAAAATATTAAAATCTTAAATCTTGATATTTTAATCTTAAAATGAACGTATTTATAATACCAAAGAGTAAAAGAAAATTCAACGAAATAATCCTCCCCGACTGACGGCCACAATTAAAACATTAGTAAGTCATAGAAAACATAGAAAATAGGTGCAAGAGGAGGCCATTTGGCCCTTCGAACCAGCACCGCTTGGCTATTTTCACAAAATAATGTACATTTTGAAGTGTATATAATTGAAGTTTCTTGGATGCGGCCTGGTTTGATTTTACTTCGGAGTCACGTGAGTGACTACGTGAAGAAGCCCGCTTACGGCGCATGCGTGTCATATCGCATACACGCATGGACGAGTCACACCTGGGGAGGACGTCCCCGTGAATGGGAGAACACAAAAAGCCGACGAACGGCAGGTAAGTGACTCTGCATTTCTAACTTTGTTGTAGGAAATGGACAGAGCAACTCGCAGAAAGTCGGTGAGGAAGGTGCAGCACGCAAGTCGGGAAGGAGCCGGGGACCTGCAGCAGCAGCAGCCGACGCCACAGGAGTTACCTATGGAGGAACCAGCTGTGCCCGACTTGAACCCCGCGCCGGCAAAATCTACTGCTCGGCCGGGCGGGAAGGTAAAGCAAAAGTCGCATCACCTTCAAACTGGTATGGTCACGGAGCAGCAGCGAGACAGTACTTACCAGTACCGGAGAACCGACGAGCAGCTGCGGGAAATGGAGCAGCCAGGAGCGGCCAGCTTTACGGAGCTGGAAAGCCGCTACGAATGGCTGGAGGATATTCAGCCGCCGGCGACAGGTGCCCGTGAGTACCGGGGCCGGGAGGGGCGGCAGGAGAATATCGGGCGGCCGGGAGCGACCAGTGCTGGGAGGCATGGGGACCGGCTGCGGGAGCCGCGAGCGACTAGTGCCCGAGTGCACGGAAGTCGGCAGGAGCGGTCCGATAAGCACCCGCGATCGACTAGTGCCCGAGAGCACGGAAGTCGGCTGGAGCGGCTGCTGGATGAAATTATCCAGAGTGGCAGGCTCCGTGATAGGGAGGATAGCCACAGTGGGCATAATATAAGTCCCACAGCAGTTTCCCATAAAGGGCTGCAGGATATATCAGACTCCTCTGAGGAGGATATGGAAGGTCTGACTAGCTCAGAGTCTGAGCAAGAGGTGGAGCCATCTTCTCCCATTGAAGGGAAGAAAAACAACCTGCTGGACATGGTGGGACAGTACTTCCAGCAGGAACAGACCGGGAAGAATCTTGAGGACAGGATGGCTGCAAGTATAGAGTACATGTCCACCCACCAGCTGCAAGCTAATACGTTTGCTGAAGTGTTGGCAAGGCACTTACCACCGGGGAATTGTGCTGCGCTGAATGTAGCCAGTGTAAATCGGTGCATTTGGAAACATGTTGGGGGGGGCATTAGGAGTCAGGATCTTAAAGTCCAAAATGCCCTGAAAGGTCTCACGGCGGGCATAACAGCTTTGGCCCGCACGTTAGAGAAGGTGGACATGACAAGTGATCATAAGGATGCCTTAGCACTATTTTGCAATGTGCAATTTGAATTAAATAATATAAGAAAGGGGGCTATTCAGCCAGCTCTAGACCCGAAGTTTGCCGTTTTATGTAAGCAAAGGGCTATAAAACCCCAAACCCTGTTATTTGGAGGAGACCTGTCCAAACAGGTTAAAGATTTGGATGAGGAGGCCAAGACTTTGGGGCTGATTAGGGCAGCCAAAGGATATCTAAGGAAGAGATATCAACCTTATGGGCTTCCTAAAAAGGGTGGTTTCTATAATAGCACAAAGAATTGGAGAGAGGCCAGAGGTCCCCAGCAGCAGCAGCGTCCTTTTTTAGGGTTTGGCCCGGGACGACCACTGTGGAAGATGCGGAAGCCTGTACTTCAGCAGCCATCCCAACCTCAACCTCAAGGCCCTCCACAACCACGAATAAAAATGAGGAAATAACTCAATTACCACCGATAACCATGGAGGTAGGTGAATCTGCGGCTCCAGAATTTATAGGGAGCACGGAAGTTGGAGGGACATTGCAACTTCATTTGGAAGCATGGTGCAATATAACTATGGACAGATATATCCTTAGCAGTATTAAGGGATATCTGATAGAGTTTCTACACAAACAAAACCCTCCAGTACAACATATACCGGACAGAATATACATGCTTACTAAATTGGAACAAGCTAAAGCTCACATAGAACTACAAAGATTATTCATTCAAGGGGTAATTGAACAAACCAAACCTGAACAACAGGAGTTTGTCTCAAACATATTTATTAGAAATAAGAAAGATGGGGGTTGCCGTATTATTATTGATTTATCAACGCTTAACAAATTTGTGCAATATGTTCATTTTAAAATGGATACGTTTAGCACTGCTAAAGAGTTAGTTTCAGCAGGCTATTTTATGGCAAGTATTGATCTTAAGGATGCTTACTATACAATACCCATCAGAGATAGACATAGGCGGTTTTTTGAAATTTAACTGGATGGGACAGCTTTGGCAGTATAAGGCTTTGCCAAATGGGCTAACGTCAGCGCCCAGGTTATTTACAAAAATTCTTAAACCAGCTTTGGCGTTGCTGCGACAACAAAAACATAGAGTAATGGCATATTTGGATGATATACTTATAGTGGGAAAAACTTATGAATTGGCATGTCAGGCAGTGGTTGCCACAAAGCAATTGTTTGAACAGCTGGGATTCATTATCCATCCAATTAAGTCTAAATTAACACCATCAACTAATATTGATTACTTGGGGTTCACCATTAACTCAATTGATATGTTAGTGACTTTACCAATAGGGAAAGCCACAGAATTACAAAAGGATTGCACAGAGCTTATTAATACCTTTAAACCATCCATTAGATGGGTAGCCAGGATGATTGGCAAAATTGTGGCCACATTTCCTGCCATACAATTTGGGCCATTACACTACCAAAATTTACAGAGAGACAAAATAAGAGCACTCAAAATTAATAGAGGCCATTTTGATAGGCCAATGGAGCTAACAATAACAAGCTATAAAAGAATTACAATGGTGGGAACACAATGTTAAGTATGGCTCCAACCCAATAGTTATTGACAACCCGTCTGTGGTATTACAAACAGATGCCAGTGCAATTGGTTGGGGTGCAACGGATACCATCTCAAGCTGTGGAGGGAGATGGAATATTCAAGAAGCTAACCTACTAAATACTAAGGGTATAAATTACTTAGAAATGTTAAGTGTGTTTTATGGGCTAAAGTCTTATTGCTCAGGAATGAAACAGCAGCATGTTAGATTGCAGATAGATAATACCACGGTGGTGGCATATATAAATCATATGGGTGGAAATATATCAACATCTTGTGATAAATTGGCAAATTCAATTTGGCAATGGTGTATCCAAAGGAATATTTGGTTATCGGCTACATATATACCAGGGATACTAAATTCAGTGGCAGACGCCAGGTCACGAAAATTTAATGAAAATACAGAATGGATGTTGGATAGAACGGTCTTTGCTGAAATCACAGTAAAGTATGGAAGACCGGATATTGATCTTTTTGCATCCAGGTTAAATCACCAGTTACCAAGGTATGTATCATGGGAACCAGATCCTGGGGCAGAAGCTACAGATGCATTTTCACTGCACTGGGGGAAATGGTTCATATATGCATTTCCTCCTTTCTGCCTCATCAATCGGGTACTAAGGAAAATTCAACAGGATTCGGCATCTGGGATTCTCATAGTACCTGATTGGCCTACACAACCATGGTTCTCGGTGATACAGGATATGGTGTTAGAACCATGTATGAATTTAAAACATAGTCCTAAGTTGCTGGTGCATCCGGTAACTCAGGATAGCCACCCATGCCATAAAAATATTGCTTTATTGGCTTGTAGACTCTGAAGGAACCTCTACGGGACATGGGGCTATCAAATAGAACTGTGGACATGATCACAGCAGCACAAAGAAGTTCAACACAAAAGCAATATTTAAGTCACATTAGGAAATGGATTAATTACTGCCATAATAATCATCTGGACCACAGAAATAAGAATGTTCCGGCAGTGCTAGAGTTTCTCACCAGTCTGCACTATGAAGGACTTAGTTACAGCACTGTGAATAGTGCCAGAAGTGCATTATCAACTTTTTTGTGGCAAGGAACAGAAAGTCAATCAGTGGGATCACATCCGCTGGTAGTTAAACTTTTAAGAGGCATTTTTAACACCAGGCCACCCAAACCAAGATATAACCAGATCTGGGATGCAAGTGTGGTCCTCAACATGCTAAGAAATTGGTCGCCGGCTACAGCATTAACTCTGGACACTTTAACTAGAAAAATGGTCATGCTGATGGCACTGGTCACAGCACAAAGGGTCCAGTCATTGCAAAAATTAAGACTGGATGGCTTGACTATGGCGGCAGGACGTTTGGTCTTTGTAATCCAGGACCTTATTAAACAAAATAGACCAGGATCAGCAGGGCAGGTCATAGAATTTCTGGCCTACCCGGAGGACGAACGCCTCTGTATAATGAAACACATTTTGTTATATATTGAACGGACAAAGGCTATTAGAGGCAAGGAAATGGGGCTGTTAATCAGCTATAAGAAACCATACCATAGGGTGTCTACTCAGACCATTTCACGGTGGCTGAAATATGGGTTAATGAAGGCGGGAGTGGACACTAATATATTTAAATCTCACTCCACCAGGGCGGCAGCTACATCCGCAGCAAAACGCCTTGAGGTATCCATGGACCAAATCCTCAGGATTGCAGGATGGTCGTCGGAGAAGACGTTTCAAAAATTTTATAATAAACCAGTTAGCGGTATAGCAACGTTTTCGGGGAAACTTTTAAGTTCTGTATCATAATTTATCCCTGAAGAACAAGGGTTTATGATTTGAATTAATAAATATTATTTATTGTTACGTTAAATAATTGGTATCAATGTTTTTGTTAAATATCATTAACAATTTCTCCCAAACTACCAAGGCAGTTGTGAAGCATGGACTCGTTCCACGGCGTGAGGTCACAGAGCTTTGAAATCTTCACGTAGTCACTCACGTGACTCCGAAGTAAAATAGTAAGATTAAACGAGAACTTACCAGTTTGAAGTTTGATCTGTATTTTATGAGGAGGAACGTTGAGGGAATACGTGCCCTCCGCTCCCACCCTCATATGGTCATATCTTAAACTGGTATCTCTTTAATAATCTTGCTATTTTAGGTCATTATAGTGTATCTGTGACCTCACACCGCTGCTTTGAAGGATGACACGCATGCGCCGTAAGCGGGCTTCTTCACGTATTCCCTCAACGTTCCTCCTCATAAAATACAGATCAAACTTCAAACTGGTAAGTTCTCGTTTAATCTTACTATTATAGCTAACTTAATGCGGCCTTCCAACATGAAAAGGTTCCCCACCCCTGGTCTAGAAGTTCAGTTCAGTGCAGTTAATTTCTTATTTGTCATATGTAGGTTGAAGTTGCAGGTGAACACAGGGCCGAATGGCCCACCTGCTTTCTCTGGATCCTCCCCTAATCCAACTAAATGTTCCTGGTAATTCATCATTAAGCTGGAAATGATGCAGAGAAGATTTACCGGAGAGTTGCCAGGGCTTGAGGGGCATGAGCTATAGGGAGACATTGGGCAAGCTAAGACCCTTGTGTAGGAAGGAACTGCAGATGTTGGTTTAAACCGAAGATAGACATAAAAAGCTGGAGTAACTCAGCGGGATAGTAGAAGAAGGGTCTCGTCCCGAAACGTCACCCATTCCTTCTCTCCAGAGATGCTGCCTGTCCAATATGTAACTCCAGTCTTTTGTGTCTATCTAAGCTAAGACATTTATTCCTTGGAGCACGGGGGAGGATTTTATAGGGGTGTATAAAATTATGAGGAAAATAGATAGTAGACAAAAATGCTGGGGAAACTCAGCGGGTGAGGCAGCATCTATGGAGTGAAGGTAAAAGGCGAAGTTTCGGGTCGAGACCCTTCTTCAGGCTGATGTTGGGGCGGTGGAAAGGAAGAGGTGGAGACAGTGGGCTGTGGGAGAGCTGGGAAGGGGAGGGGAAGGAGGGAGAAAGCAAGGACTACCTGAAATTGGAGGTCAAATGTTGATTTGACTTTGGCGCCAGCCCCATGGCAGAATTACGGCAATCGGCCCATCAAGTCTACCCGTGGCTGATCTATCCTCCTCATTCTCCTGCCTTCTCCCCATAACCCCTGACACCCTTACTAATCAACAATCTATCCATCTCTGCCTTAAAAATATCAATTGACTTGGACTCCACGGGCGTCTGTGGCAATCAATTTCACAGAGACACCACCTTCTGACTAAAGAAATTCCTCCTCATACCCTACCTAAAGGAACATCCTTTTATTCTGAAGCTATAATTGTTTATTATTATTTAGTTTAGTTTATTATTGTCACGTGTGCCGAGGTACAGTGAAAAGCTTTTTTGTTGCGAGCTATCCAGTCAGCAGAAAGACGACATGATTACATTCAAGCCAGGCACGGAAATCGGCATCTAAACATGGGGGGGGCACAATTTCTGTGTGGCCGCGCAAACATGCGTACACTCACACACACACATACGCGAGGCTTCAGAGGCTTCAGCCGTGGGCCCTGTGGACGGTAATTAGCTCGGGATTCTTCCAGTTTCCAGCCCCGTGACATGGATGCTTCTACTACGGGGCCGTTACCGTTAGAATGAGGCAACTAGTGCAGATCTGTACCACAGATTTAAAAAACACTGGACATCATGCTGGACAACATAATATAGGACAGGTCACAATACCTTGTAATGGGCGGGGGGTGGACCGTCCCCCACCACTGAAAACATGGAGGGGACACGTTTCCCCCCCCCCCCCCCCCCGGGATTTCCGCCCCCGATTCAAGCCATCACAGTGTACAGATACAGGATAAAGGTAACCAGATAAAGTCTGGTGACGTCCGATTAAAAGGTGTGTCCCACTGTACGAGGTAGTTCAAGAGTTCTCCCGAGTTCAAAAAAAAATCAAACTCGTGGTAAGCACGTAGAATGTACATAGCGGGTACGTCGGAGCTCGGGACGTCTCTTAGCGGCTCGTAACGCTAACGGCAGGTACTCGGGAAACGCGGTATGCTCGTGAAGACTCGTGAAGATTTTCCAACATGTTGAAAAATGGCCACAAGAGCCCCGAGTACCGACGAGCGGCTATTGCCGTAATTCTCTGAGTTCGAATCAGGGGAAACTCGGGAGAACTCTTGAATTAGCTTGTACAGTGGGACCAGGGGCGGAAAACCCGGGGGGGGGCCAGAGGGGACACGTCCCCTCCATGTTTTGAGAGGCGGGGGACATCCCCCGTAAATTTTTGTAATCTGGATTTTAAAATCCGGTGAAATCTCCACTTTCCACGAGACAGTGGGGGTGGGACTGATGGTCGAGGGCGCCGATTGGAGGAGAGAGACGTCGGTCAGGAGGCAATGGGGGTGGGACATGATTCAGCGCGATGATTGGAGGAGGGAGGAGTGGCACAGACCTGCACTTCATCCGCAGCCAGGATGATCCTGGCCGGGTCTATGGTGCTGTCCTGTCCCCTCCCGAGTACCCCCCCCCCCCCCCCCCCCCCCCCATAGAGGTCGGCAGCTTTGATCCTCAGGGTCTTTGACGTCAGCCAGCGCAGAGAAACAGCGCTAAACCCAGCTAACTCTGCCTGTCCCGCCAGGTGAGCTTACAACCCTTCCTAGACTTGCGGGAAATATGGCCCAGCGCGGAGAAGCAGCGTTGGTGTCCCGTCAGTCCAGACAAGGCTGTAATTAACCCGGCGAGTCACGCAGAGTTGAGCTGTATTGCGCTGGATTGAGCCTCCGAAGCCTCACGCGCGCGTGTGTGAGTGTGCGCATGCGCGTGTGGCCACCAAAACAATTGTGTGTCCCCCGTCCCCTCCATGTTTTGATAGCGAGTTCCGCTCTTGAGTGGGACAGCCCCTTAAAGATAGTCCGGGGTTCTCCTGACTTCGAACGATCTGAAGAGAAAGCGGACATTGGTTTTGTATTGTGCCACTGGGACTGGTCACAAAACCTGGTGGAAGGCCACGTTGAGATCAAGTGAATAACCCTCACCCTGCCCTGTGTTACCTTGTGGCCTGAGGGCCCCTCTTTGGCCTCGGACTTTCCCAGTGGAGCTGAACGAAACGATGACATCGGGAACCTGGTCATTGTTGACGTCCCAAAGTGCGATCGCTGGAGGGAAAGCTGTCGAAGGAAACGGAAGCATTAACATGTTATAAAAAAAGGAACTGCATTCGCTGGTTTAAGTTTCCCCCCACTACAATGAGTCTCCCGATCCGAAACGACACTTATCCAGAGATGCTGCCTGACCCGCAGAGTAAAATAGCCCTGTCCCATGGTGCGAATTCATTCCAAGAGCTCTCCCGAGTTAAAAAAAAATCAAACTCGGGGTTAACACGGAGAATGAACGTAGCGGGTACGTCGGAGCTCGTGGACGTCTCTTAGCGGCTCGAAACGCTAACGGCAGGTACTCGGGAAGACTTGCTAACGGCAGGTAAGCACGGGAAGACTCGTGAAGATTTTTCAACATGTTGAAAAATGTCCTCGAGAGCCCCGAGTACCGACAAGCGGCCATTACCGTAAATCTCAGAGTTCGAATCAGGGCAAACTCGGGGGAACTCTTGGAATGAACTCGTACCATGGGACAGGAGTTTTACTCCAGCCCTCTGTGTTCATCTGAGGGAAATAGATGCCCTGTATAAGGATAGTAGTTATATATTTCTGGAGAGTCACAAGCAAAAGGGTGAGCCTAGAATGACTAGGGAGCAATGGCAGGTAGATTCTAAAGGGCAGGAGTGGGCCGAATGGCCTAATTCTGCTCCAATGTCTTATAGCCTATCCGAGTCATACAGCATAGAAATGGGCATTTAGACAATAGGTGCAGGAGGAGGCCATTCGGCCTCCGATTCATTGTGATCGTGGCTGATCGTCCCCAATCAATAACCCGTGCCTGCCTTCGAATCCATGCTGCCTGCTCCAGATGTACACTGGCCCTACCCCCAAAATCTATCTCCGTTACATTGATGACTGCATCGGTGCTACTTCCTACACCCATGCAGAACTCATGGACTTCATCAACTTCACCACCAATTTACATCCTGCACTCAAATTTACTTGGACCATCTCCGACACCACCCTCCCTTTCTTGATCTCACCGTCTCCATCACAGGAAATAGACTATTGACTGGCGTCTATAACAAACCCACTCCCACAACTATCTCGACTACACTTCTTCCCACCCTGCTTCCTGCAAAGACTCTATCCCCTATTCCCAATTCCTCTGTCTTCGCCGCATCTGCGCCCAAGATGAGGTGTTCCATACGAGGACATCCAAGATGTCCTCATTCTTTAGGGAATGGGGGTTCCACTCTCCCATCATAAATGAGGCCCTCACTCGTGTCTCCTCAGCAACCCCGCAGCTCTGCCCTTGCTCCCCCTCCCCCTCGTCGCAACAGAGACAGTCCCCCTTGTCCTTACCTTCCACCCCATCAGCCGTCACATACAACACATAATCCTCCAAAATTTCTGCCAGCTCCAACGGGATCTCACCACTAGCCACATTTTCCCATCTCCACCCCTTTCCGCCTTCCGCGGAGACCGTCCCCTCCGCAACTCCCTGGTTAACTCATCCCTTCCCACCCCCTCCCCACGTACCTTCCCCTGCAACCGCAGACGATGTAACACCTGTTCCCTATACCTCCTCCCTCGACTCTGTCCAGGGACCCCGACAGCCCTTCAGGTTAGGCAGAGGTTCACTTGCACCTCCTCCAACCTCATCTACTGTATCCATCATTCAAGATGTGGACTCTTAAACATCGGTGAGACCAAACGCAGACTGGGCGATCGTTTCACGGAATACCTTCGCTGATAGGCCATTCAGCCCATCAAGTCTACTCCACCATTTAATCATGGCTGATCTATCTCTCCCTCTCAACCCCATTCTCCTGCCTTCTCCCCATAACCCCTGACATCCATACTAATCAAGTATCTGTCAATCTCTGCTTTAAAAATATCCAATGATGATTTGGCATCCACTGTTATCTGTGGCAATGAATTCCACAGGTTCACCATCCTCTGACTAAAGAAATTCTTCCTCGTCTCCTTTCCAAGGGTATGTCCTTTTAATCTGAGGCTATGATCTCTGGTCCTAGACTCTCCCACCAGTGGAAACATTCCTATCCAGGCCTTTCACTATTCAGTAATTTCAATGAGGTCCCCCCTTTATGCTTCTAAACTCCAGCGAGTACAGGCCCAGCGCCATCAAACGCTCATCATATGTTGACCCACTCATTCCTGGGATCATTCGTGTAAACCTCCTCTGGACCCTCTCCAACGCCAGCACATCCTTCCTCAGTTATGGGGCCCTGTTGCTACGGTTAGGCAAACGCCTCCGTTGCCATGCTGTGAGAACGGAGAGGTTGAGAAGGAGTTTCTTCCCAGAGGCCATTAGGACTGTAAACTCCTACCTCACCAGTGACTAACTTTACTGTGCCATTCTACTGTTTTTTTTTAATTGTAAATTTTGTTATTCAGATTCATCGGTGAGAAGAGGGTCGCTCCTATATTGCACGGAGAGCAGTCCTCTCTCTCCATTACAACCCAGTCCACCTGCTGGGCACAGTTGTCCAGCAGGTGAATCATATTTTTAATATTTACCGCCCAATTATAGTACATAAAGTTAGGGAGTGCTAGACCACCCAGCTCTTTGGGTTTGCTCAGATGTGTTATTTATATTCTGTGGGATTTATAGTCCCATATAAAATTTGTAATGTCCGAGTCCAGTTTTTTGAAAAACTTTTTTGGAAGGTATATAGGGAGTGATTGAAATAGATATAGGATTTGTGGTGGAAAGATGGTTTTTATAGCATTTATTCGACCTATTAAAGACATTTTTAAATTTCTGTTTTTTTTCCTTTTTCCTTCCTCCCACAATATGTAATATGTAAAAGAATATGTGATTCTGTTTGTAGTTTGTTTGTTTGCTTTTTGCACAATCCGCGAGCATTGCCACTTTTCATTTCACTGCACATCTCGTATGTGTATGTGACGAATAAACTCGACTTGACTTGACCTGACTGTTCATGCGGCCTTCCATTGCATTCCCGATTCCCAGCTGTGCTCACCGGCTGCTAGCCCGAGGCTTCTGTTCCACGAGGTCTTCAGTGCCCGGCTCTTGGGGCACGGGATGAAGAAAGCACAGACCAAGACGAGGACCATGGTCACGAGGAGAGTGACGAGGAAGGCGGCCGTCCGCAGGCACGGAAGGAACGACGTTCTGCTTTTGACAACAAACTCATCCGACACCTCAGTGGCATGGACCTCCGCTGAGCAGGGTTGGTCAGAGCGGCAATGCTTTCCCTTCAGTGTGTGCATTTCAACCACAGTGTCCGCGTCCCTGCTGAGCACGGCCTCAACCATTGCTTCAACTTGCAGGCTGCCATTCTTCTGATAGTTGAGGTCGCCATCATCGGCACTATCGTCACTGTCGGCCTGGCGCAGCGGGTCGTACTCTCCCAAGTCGTGAGACTTTTTACCTGGAAAACATGAAATGGATGAGCGTGATCCTCTCCTCTCAACAAAATGATCATTGCACGTTAATGGGATTTCTCAAGTCTCCTCGCAAAATTCCGCTGCAAATCACCACTCCCAATGGAGAGGGAAATATATTATAGGAGGTTGAATATATTATAGATAAAAATTTTAATCTTTTAATTTGACAATTTTGTTTAAGTGTTTTTTAAATTGCTTGAGCTTTTTCCGGGTCTACGTCCGTGCCCGCCTGTCCCTGGAGAGGGAACACGCGGTGTCCATGGGGACTTTGGAGGCCTTCTGTGAATGCTGGTTGCCGTTGGAGGTCGAGTGTTTTGTTGATAAAGTTGACGTTATATTAATTTGATGATCGTTTGTTTGTAAACTGTCAACATAGGCAGTCTTTGATTGTGTTAATACTATGTTTTTATTTTTATTTTTTAAATAAAAGTAGTTTCATATAAAACATTTTTTTTTTAATGGAGAGGGAAATGGGGGGGGGGGTGGAAGAGAGATAAAGTAGGAGGAGGTAGGTCAGACAAGTACGAGAGAGGAAAGGGAGGGATGGGGGAAGGAAGGGAGTGTGAGGGGATGAGAATGGGAAGAGAAATGAGAGAGGGAAGGGATGGAGGGATGAGAGAAGGAGGGGAGCAGGGAGAGGAGAGAGAGGGAGGAATGAGAGAACAGAGGAATGAGAGAAGGGAGGGATGAGAGAGGAAAAGGAGATGGGGAGGAGTGATTTAAATGACAATTAAATTGACTCTTGACTCTCTTGATGAGAGAGAGGTAAGAAAGTAGGGATGAGAGGGAAGGGAGGGAAATGGGGATGAAGGAAGGGAGGGATGGGGAAGGGAGAGAGAGATGAGAGTGCAAAGGGAGAGAGGGCAGAGAGAGGAAATGGTGGGAAGAGAGGGAAAGAATGAGAAAGGTGAGGCAGGGATGAGAAACGTACGGGCGAGAGGGATGAGAGTGTAGAGAGAATGGAGGTAGCGATGAGAGTGGGAAGGAAGGGTGTGGGGAGAGACAGAGGGAAGAAATTGAGGTACAAGGGAACAGAGGGATGAGATAGGAAAAGGAGAAGGGGTAATGGGAAGGAGTGATGAGAAAGGGAAGGCAGGGAATCAGGGATGAGAGTTGAAGGGAGAGAGGGGATGAGGGAGGGAAGGGAGTGTGCTGATAGAAAGGAAATTAAGGGTGTGATGAGGGATGATGAGAAAGGGAAGGGAAGGGAGGGAGGGAGGGAGGGAGGGAGGGAGGGAAGGATGAGAGGGAGAGGGAGAGGAGGAGATGAGAGGAATGAAGGAGAGGGATGGATGAGTGAAGTGAGGGGTGAAGAGGAGGGAGGGATGGGAGTGGTGGAAAGGAGTGATGACAGAGGGAAGGGAGGCAGCGATGGGTGAGAGGGGAGAGTGAGGGGAAAAGGATGACGGGGAGAGGGGTGGAGAGAGGGGAGGGGAGGAGAGAGGGACGGGGTGGAGAGAGGGACGGAGGGAGGGACAGGGAGGGGGAGGGGGATGGAGAGAGGGGATTGAGAGGGTTGGAGAGGGGACGGAGAGACGAGAGAGGTGGAGAGGGGACGGAGAGGCGAGGGGACGATGGAGCGAGAAGGGAGATGGAGGAGAGAGGGGAGGGAAGGGAAGGAAGGTATTGAGAGAGGGGTGAAGAGAGGGGACGGGGAGAGGGGGAGAGGGGGATTGAGAGGGGGACGGAGAGAGGTGGAGAGAGAGGGGGACGGAGAGAGGAGGACGGAGAGAGGAGGACGGAGAGAGGAGGGGTGGAGGAGAGGTGATGGGACGGGAGGTGATGGGAGTGGAGGATGGAGAGAGGGGAGGTGATGGAGGAGAGTGGGTGTGGACTGTGGTGAAGAGGAGGGGCGGGCCGAGCAGGGGAAGGCGGGGCGCATGGAGGGAGGGAGGGGACGGGCGTGTGTGTGTGTGTTGAGGGGGGGAGGCGGCGGCCACTGTCCACTCACCCGGCAGCTTCAGCGCCCTGGACAGAGCGGCCGCCATCATCCGCCGCCGTCTGCGCACGCGCCGGGCCCGCCGCCTTGTCCCGAACCTTTACCCTCCAAACCGCTGGGACGCGGCCGCTCCGGCCAGGAATATTTCACGCGTGCAGCAGTTCAGCCCGTTCACGGAGATTTAATCGCTCATTTTTTGAGAACTGTCATGGAGGGGGTTCGTGCGGATCATCTCCGGCGTTGCACCGTCTCCAGTGGAAATGTGCGCCCTTGAAACACGTCCGGGCTAGCACTGCCCCTGGCACTGGCCCTGGGACCGGTTCCCCCCTCCCGGCTCCTTGCGCAGGCAGAGGCGGGCTGTGAGGGCCCGTGTGCTCGTGTTCGGCTCCCCTCAGCTGAAGAAAGTTGTGGAGTAAATTCGGTGAGAGTCGGGGAGGGGGTTGGGGTGGGATGGATGGATGGAGGGATGAAGAGAGACAGACAGAGAGAGAGAGAGGTTGGAGCCTCGGCGAGTGGCGGGGAGGGCAGGGTGTCAGTGGGGTCCTTGGTACAGGTTGCTCTGCTGATGCTGGGACCCCCTCTACTCTTCTCCACTGATAACTCTAATCTCCGGGGTAGACAAAAGTGCTGGAGAAACTCAGCGGGTGAGGCAGCATCTATGGAGCGAAGGAAGTAGGCAACGTTTCGGGCCGAAACCCTTCTTCAGACTGAGCTTGTCGAGGATATTTCTAATCTCCTCCCCTGTTCTTCACTGATATATTTAATCTCTTCTCCACATATTTCTAACCTCCTTTTCTCTCCACTCATATCTCTAAACCCTCTTGTTCTCCACTCATATCTCTAACTTCCCCTCCTCCACATATATATTTTACCTTGCTCTACTAATGGTAGTCCTACTCAATATCCAAAACTCTGTAGCCTCTTTCTGGTATTTAATGTAATTTACATGTTTAATCAATAGTGTTTTATGATTAATGTTTAATATTTTGTGTGTCATTCTTAATTGTCACTGTATGTCATGTCACTTGTGGGCAGAGCACCAAGGCAAATTCCTCGTATGTGTACATACTTGGCCAATAAACATTGATTCAAACTTATTAATTCATTCATTCTTCTCTACTGATATCTCTAACCTCATCTCCTTTTCTCCACTGATATCTCTAATCTGTATTTGATGTTGGTTCATTGTGACACCTATAAAGAATACAGACTATAATATCCTATGAACACACTATCGGACTTTACTGGCTTTATATTGCACTAAACATTATTCACATTATTCCCTTTACATTGTATTTGTACACTGAATGGCTTGATTGTGATCGTGTATTGTTTTTCCGCGGACTGGTTAGCACGCAACAAAACCTTTTCGCTGTACCTCGGTACATGTGACATATTAAACTCAATAAACCAAACTCAAACTCAACTGTTGAGTATAATGTCCTATGAACTACTGTCTACTGAGCATGACTAGTAATCCTGAATGTACAGGCACAAAGAATACATCATGTATTCCTGCAACTGCAGGAAATGCCTCACTTGTCGCTTTACCTCCCCCCCCTCGACTCCATCCAAGGACCCAAGCAGTCTTTCCAGGTGTGGCAGAGGTTCACCTGCACCTCCTCCAACCTCATCTATTGCACCCGCTGCTCCAGGTGTCAACTGCTCTACATCGGTGAGACCAAGCGCAGGCTTTTTAAAAAAAAAAATATATATTTTAATTAGAAGTACAGTAAATTACAGTAATACACATCACATATATCTTATTACATTTTGTTGTACCACTTCGTTTTTCGAGCTTTAAAAAAGGTAGAAATAAAAGAAGTAAGGAAAGTGAGCAAGAATCGTGAAGGTGCAGGAAAGTGTTGGGAGACGAAAGCCCCTTGGGGAAGAAATTAGAGAAGGAAGTAAAGAAAAGAAATCAGACCCTAGAAAGAAAAGAAAAAAAAAGGAAAAACAGTCACTCTATTGTAACACAAAACTCCGCAAAAAAGGATATACCAACCGTGTTTTTTAATTTATTTTATACCCCCCGTTACCAGCTCCTGGTACCATTTATATTTTAAATTACTACTGCACCTTATGCTTGTAATAGTTCCGTAAATGCAGACCACGTCTTTTGGAAGTGGTCTGCTTTGCCTGCTAGGAGGAGTCTCATCTCTTCCAAGTGTAGTGTTTCGAACATGTTTGAAATCCACATTTTTATTGTTGGTATTGGAGCATTTTTCCAAAATTTGAGTATAAGCTTTTTTCCCATTATTAGCCCGTAATTAAGTAAGTTCTTTTGAAACACATTTAATTCGGGGTTACTTTCCGATATTCCAAAAATGATCCATTCTGCTTTTGTTACAAGTTTTATTTTAAATAATTTTGTGAAGATTTCAAATATTTCGTTCCAAAATTTTTAAATTTTTATACAGAAAACAAAAGAGTGCGCTATGGTAGCTTCTTGTGACTGACATTTATCACAAATGGGTGAGACATTGGAGAAAAGTTTATTTGTTTTAGTTTTTGAATAATATAGTCCATGTAATGTTTTATATTGAATTAAAGTATGTCGTACGTTGATCGAGCATTTATACACATATAGTAAGTGTTTATCCCAGCTCTCTTTTGAAATTTTTATAGCTAGTTCTTGTTCGCAGGCTTGGCGATCGTTTCGCCCAACGCCTCCGCTCAGTCCGCATTAATCTCCCGGTGGCTCAGCACTTCAACTCCCCCTCCCATTCCATATCCAACCTTTCTGGCCTAGGCCTCCTCCATGGCCAGAGTGAGTCCCACCGCAAATTGGAGGAGCAACACTTCATATTTTGCTTGTGTAGTTTACACCCCAGCGGTATGAACGTTGACTTCTCCAATTTCAGGTAGTGCTTGCTTTCTCCCTCCTTCCCCTCCCCTTCTCAGCTCTCCCACAGCCCACTGTCACCGCCTCTTCCTTTCTTCTTCACCCCCCCCAACCCCACATCAGTCTGAAGAAGGGTCTCGACCCGAAACGTCACCTATTCCTTCGTTCCATAGATGCTCCCTCACCGGCTGAGTTTCTCCAGCATTTTTTGTCTACCTTCGATTTTTCCAGCATCTACAGTTCTTTCTTAAATATCATGTATTCATTGGGAGGTTATGTTGCAGTTGTATAAGACGTTGGTGAGACTGCATTTGGAGTATTCTGTTCAGTTCTGGGCACCATGTTATAGGATAGATATTGTCCAGCTTGAAATGGTTCAGTTCAGATTTATGGGGATGTTGCCAGGATTAGAGGGTCTGAGCTAAAGGGAGAGGTTGAGTAGGCTGGGTCTCTATTCCTTGGAGCGCAGGAGGATGAGGGGTGATCTTATAGAAGTCTATAAAATCATGAGAGGAATAAATCGGGTAGATTTACAGAATCCCTTGCCCAGAGTAGGGGAATCTAGGGCCAGAGGACACAGGTTCAAGGTGAAGGGGAAAAGATTTAATAGGAATTCGAGAGATAACTTTCTCTCACAAAAGGTGGTGGGTGTATGGAACAAGCTGCCAGAGAAGGTAGTTGACGCTGGGACTATCCCAACGTGTAAGAAACAGTTAAAACGGGTATAGGACAAGTTTGGAGGGATACGCAGGCAGGTGGAACTAGTGTAGCTGGTGTGGGCAAGTTGGGCCGAAGGGCCTATTTCCACACTGCATCACTCTATGACTCTATCAAGAGTTTTTGCACGGTTTTTGATTTGTATATATTTATTTTATTCCAAGTAAACATAGAAACATAGAAAATAGGTGCAGGAGTAGGCCATTCGGCCCTTCGAGCCTGCACCGTCATTCAATATGATCATGGCTGATCATCCAACTCAGTATCCTGTACCTGCCTTCTTTCCATACCCCCTGATCCCTTTAGCCACAAGGGCCACATCTAACTCCCTCTTAAATCCAGCCATTGAACTGGCCTCAACTACCTTCTGTGGTAGAGAATTCCACAGATTCACCACTCTCTGTGTAAATTCCACAGATTCACCACTCTCTGTGTAAAAGCATTGCTAGCACAGTGGCACTCTTATGATACACACGGATGCTCAAAAGGAATAGGTAAAGTTCAGGTCGAGACCCTTCTTCAGACCCTTCAGGCCAATGAACTGGTCTCAACTACCTTCTGTGGCAGAGAGTTCCAGAGATTCACCACTCTCTGTGTGAAAAATGTTTATCTCATCTCGGTCCTAAAGGATTTTCCCTTTATCCTTAAACTGTGACCCCTTGTCCTGGACTTCCCCAACATCGGGAACAATCTTCCTGCATCTAGCCTGTCCAACCCCTTAAGAGTTTTGTAAGTTTCTATAAGATCCCCCCTCAATCTCCGAAATTCTAGTGAGTACAAGCCGAATCTATCCAGTCTTTCTTCATAAGACAGTCCTGACATCGCAGGAATCAGTCTGGTGAACCTTCTCTGCACTTCCTCTATGGCAAGAATATCCTTCCTCAGATTTGGAGACCAAAACTGTACACAATACTCCAGGTGTGGTCTCACCAAGACCCTGTACAACTGCAGTAGAACCTCCCTGCTCCTATACTCAAATCCTTTTGCTATGAATGCTAACATACCATTCGCTTTCTTCACTGCCTGCTGCACCTGCATGCCTACTTTAAATGACTGGTGTACCATGACACCCAGGTCTCGTTGCATCTCCCCTTTTCCTAATCAGCCACCATTTAGATAATAGTCTACTTTCCTGTTTTTGCCACCAAAGTGGATAACCTCACATTTATCCACATTATACTGCATCTGCCATGCCTTTGCCCACTCACCCAGCCTATCCAAGTCACCTTGCAGCCTCCTAGCATCCTCCTTACAGCTAACACTGCCCCCCAGCTTCGTGTCATCCGCAAACTTGGAGATGTTGCATTCAATTCCCTCGTCTAAATCATTAATATATATTGTAACTAGCTGGGGTCCCAGCACTGAGCCTTGCGGTACCCCACTAGTCACTGCCTGCTATTCTGAAAAGGACCCGTTTACTCCTACTCTTTGCTTCCTGTTTGCCAGCCAGTTCTCTATCCACATCAATACTGAACCCCCAATACCGTGTGCTTTAAGTTTGTATACTAATTTCTTATGTGGGACCTTGTCCAAAGCCTTCTGAAAGTCCAGATATAACACATCCACTGGTTCTCCCTTATCCACTCTACTAGTTACATCCTCGAAAAAGTCTATAAGATTCGTCAGACATGATTTACCTTTCGTAAATCCATACTGACTTTGTCCAATGATTTCACCACTTTCCAAATGTGCTGCTATCCCATCTTTAATAACTGACTAGCAGTTTCCCCACTACCGACGTTAGACTAACTGGTCTGTAATTCCCCGTTTTCTCTCTCCCTCCCTTTTTAAAAGTCTCTTAGCTGAAAGAAACACTACATTCTGCACTCTTTTTTTTTAAAAAAGGCACAAAGTGCCGGACTAAGTCACCGGGTAAGGCAGCAGCTGCAGTTCCTTGGATCTCTATATTATTCTGCACTGGGTTTATTTTGCATGACCTCATGTACACATGAATGGTATGATTTGACTGGAGAGCGTACTTTGACCTATCTTGGTACACGTGACTGTCATGAAGGGCCCCCACAATCCAGGCCTTGCCTTGCTGCTACCATCAGGCAGGAGGTACAGAAGCTCAAAGTCTTTACACTTTCAGGTCCTTGGGACATCTCAAGCAAAGATCTTTGACCTCAAGAGCACTTTACAGAAAATTAAATACTTTGTGCAGTCGTTATAGATATGTAGCAGCTAATCTATGCTCACTAACAGCATTTGCTTACGACGTGGGTTGGAGAATGCAAACCTGGTAAAGTGCTGGCACACAGTCAAGCAGCAAACTGCATGCAGTTGGTTTTCACAGTTTGTTGTGGTGTGCCCTTGGTACTCTGGTAGAGTTTCAGTTGGATGTGTTAAAGCCTCCATGTATGTCTGAACCATGGTATTACCACAGTGTCAGACTCCTTCAACCTTGTCTGCTTGTGTTAGCCTCACAAATTTGTACAGTTTATTTCTGAGATATAGAAAGGGAACAGGCCTTCGGCCCACCGAGTCCATGGCAATCACCAATCACCCGTTCTGTTCAATCACCCTAACGAGTTCAAAGTTGTCCCACTTTTGTAATCCTCTCCCTACACATTAGGGGAAATGTTGCTCATCCTGCAAATCCAAACGTCTTTGGGATGTGGAGGGAAACCCACAGGTCACAGGGAGAACGTGCAAACTCCACACCGACAGCACTGGAGGTCAGTTTGTAGGAAAGAACTGCCGATGCAGGTTTAAATTAAAGGGAGACACAAAATGCTGGAGTAACTCAGCGGGACAAGCAGCATCTCCGGAGAGAAGGACTGGGTGACGTTTCGGGCCGAGACCCTTCTTCAGACTGAACTTCTTCAGACAGACTTGCACTGGAGGTCAGGGTGGAGCCCGGGCTCTGATGCTGTGAGGCATCCACTCTACCAGCTGCGCTACAGTGCCACCACTGTGAAACACTTTCAGAATTAATTAAAAATCTTTCTCTTGTTACAAGTTAATATCTTAGTTAGAATAAGGAAATTATAAAATGTCAGTGGTGAGTTGATAGAGCTGATGCCTCACAATATTGGAGACCCGGGCTCGAGCCAGACCTTGGGTGCTGTCTGTGTGGAGTTTGCATGTTCTCACTGTGACTGAGGGTTTCCTCTGGGTGCTCCGGTTTAATCTTACATCTCAAGATGTGGGCTAATTGGCCTATATAAAATTGCCACATGTGTATAAGGAGTGAATGAGAAAGTAGGCTAATGTAGAACTAGTGGTGATCGATGGTGGGCGTGGACTCATAGAAACATGGAAAATAGGTGCAGGATTAGAGCATTCGGCCCATCGAGCCAGCACCGCCATTCTATATGATCATGGCTGATATCCAGAATCAGTACCCCCGTTCCTGCCTTCTCCCCATATCTTGTGATTCCTTTAGCCCTAAGAGCTATGATCCAACTCTCTCTTGAATACATCCAGTGAATTGGCTTCCACTACCTTCTGTGGCAGAGAATTCCACAGATTCACAACTCTCTGGGTGAAAAAGGTTTTTCCACATCGCAGTCCTAAATGGCCTGCCCCTTATTCTTAAACTGTGACCCCTGGTTCTGGACTCCCCCAACATAGGGAAAATTTTTCCTGCATCTAGCCCGTCCAACCCCTGAAGAATTTTACTTGTTTCTATAAGATCCCCTCTCATCCTAAATTCCAGTGAATATAAGCCCAGTCGATCCATTCTTTCATCAAATGTCAGTCTCGCCATCCCGGGAATTAATGTGGTGAACCTAATAGCAAGAATGTCCTTCCTCAAACTAGGAGACAAAAACTGCACACTATACTCCAGGTGCGATCTCACTAGGGCCCTGTACAACTGCAGTAGGGCCTCCTTGCTCCTATACTCAAAACCTCTCACTATGAAGGCCAACATGCCATTTGCTTTCTTCACTGCCTGCTGTACCTGCATGCTTAACTGTACAAGGACACCCACGTCAAATTGCACCTCCCCCTTTCCTAATCTGACACCATTCAGATGTTAATCTGCCTTTTACTTGCTACCAGTGCATAACCTCACATTTATCCACATAATACTGCATCTGCCCACTCACCCAACCTATCCAAGTCACACAGCAGCCCCACAGCATCCTCCTCGTAGCTCACACTGCCACCCAGCTTTGTGTCATCCGCAAACTTAGAGATGTTACTTAGTGAGCTAGGGTCTTTCAATCAATTCTATCAATCAATGTGAGATGTGTGTCGGAAGGAACTGCAGGTGCTGATTTAACCCGAATATAGACGCAAAAAGCTGGAGTAACTCAGCGGGTCAGACAGCATCTCTGGAGAAAAGGAATATGTGATGTGATGTTCTGAAGAAGGGTCTCGACCCGAAACGTCACCTATTCCGCTGAGTTACTCCAGCTTTTTGTGTCTATCTTCAATGCGAGTATTTGATTGGATTTGTTGTTTTGTGTTGAGCAGTTAGTAATACTTATCTCTCCACAGACGCTGCCTGACCGCACGGTAATGCCCGCCCATACTCCAGGAAGCGGAATTTGCTGATTAGTTACCGAACAATGTTTGTGCCCAGGTCTCTGAAAGTGAAGAGGGCCGAGGAAAGCACCGAGCAGGCGGCCAAGAGGAGCAAGACCCAAGATGCTGACCTCAAACCGGTCGAAGAGCTTCACACCCCAGCGGGTGAGGCTGAAGGGGATGTAGAGGAGCCGGGAGCCGGGGAGAGTGGCGAGGAGGAGCCGGTGAAGGCCCTGAGGCGCAGCCAGCGGTGGCCGGAGCCGGGGGAGCCGGCCTGCTCCATGTGCGGCCGCTACGGGGAGTACATCTGCGACCAGACGGACACCGACGTCTGCAGCCTGGAGTGCAAGGCCGAGCACCTGCGGCAACTGGGGCTGGGGGGCACGGGTTCCCCACCGCTGGAGCCGGAGCCGGGCCAGCAGGCGGATGGGCTGAGCGGCCACTACCGGGAGCACCCGATTGTCTCTGGCCTGTCGGACGAGCAGGTGGAGGCCCTGCAGCAGCAGCTGGGCATCGTGGTGCAGGGCCCAGCCCTCAGGCCCGTGCTGGAGTTTGACCACTGCGGCTTCCCCGCCACCCTGGGCCGCAGCCTGCAGCGGCTGGGCTACCACTGCCCCACCCCCGTGCAGATGCAGGTGCTGCCGCAGGGGCTGGCCGGCAAGGACGTGCTGGCCACCGCCGACACCGGCTCCGGCAAGACGGCCGCCTTCCTGCTGCCGGTCACCATGGCGGCGCTGCAGGAGGTAGGGCCCGAGGCCGGGGTGGGGGGGCGGCAGCGGGACGAGGGGAGGGGTGAAGGCTGGGGCTGGGGTAGGTTGAGGTGCGGGATGGAGAGGGTTGGTAGAGAGGGAGGGGAGCAGGGAGGGGGGGGTAGAGAGGGAGGGAGCAGGGAGGGGGGTAGAGAGGGAGGTGGAGGGTGGGGGGGGGGAGGGGAGCAGAGAGGGAGGGGAGATGAGAGGAAGGCGGCAGAGAAGGAGGGGAGCAGAGAGGGAGGGGGAGGGGAGCAGAGGGGGAGGGGGAGGGGAGCAGAGGGGGAGGGGGAGGGGAGCAGAGGGGGGAGGGGGGTAGAGGGGGAGGGGGGTAGAGAGGAAGGGGGGTAGAGAGGAAGGGGAGGGGAGCAGGGGAGGGGGGGCAGAGGGGAGATAGAGAGGGAGGGGGGTAGAGAGGGAGGGCTAGGGTGGGTACAGGGTGGGTGGGTGATGGGATGGGGGTGAAGGGCATGGGCCAAGTTGGGGGGGGTTGAAGGGCAGATGCCAAGATGGGATCGGTCTGCCATTGAAGATGAACAAAAGGAAAAGAATTTGCTTCCATTTTTTAAAAAAAAAAAGCCACAACGTTAGCTATCCTCCAGTGTTTGTTCCCTTCAAGGAGTTTGATGAATAATGATCAATTCCTCTGTAATTCTATCCCTCCTTTGGACAGTTCAAGACAAAATTCCAAGGTAGATAAAAATGCTGGAGAAACTCAGCAGGTGAGGCAGCATCTATGGAGCGAAGGAAATAGGTGACGTTTCAGGTCGAGACCCTTCTTCAGATTCCTTCGCTCCATAGATGCTCCATAGATCCAAAGTCATTGGGTATTTTTAAGTTGGAGATTGACAGATCTCCATTGGTATGGGTGTCAGTGATTATAGGGAGAAGGCAGGAGGATGGATTTAAGAGGGAGAGATAGGTCGGCCATGATTGAATGCTGGTGTAGACTTGATGGGCCAAAATTGCTAATTTTGCTCCTATGATATGAACTTATGATTGTCGTTTTGGAGTCGGTACTGAGCTGCCTGAGCTGCTGATGAGGGCAGTACAACTGTGGCGCTGGCGAAGAAGTTCCAGGATTGAGAGCCTGCAATGAGGCAAGATGGCAGTATCACAATGGGTCCAGAAGTCCAGAGCCATCATCATATGTCCCAGATAGAGCAATGATATTCTTACTTGCAGCAGCACAACAGAATATGTGAACATAGTACATGTGAACATGTAAACAATACACACGGGCACACAAACCCCTTTCCTTCTCTCCAGAGATGCTGCCTGTCCTGCTGAGTTACTTCAGCATTTTGAGTCTACCCACACTATATATATACACACACACATTATATATACAATCCCTAGCGAGGGAGGGGGGGGAGGATTGGGGCGGAGAGGGAGGGGGGTAGAGAGGGAGAGGAGGGGGGGGGTAGAGAAGGAGGGGGGTAGAGAGGGGGAGGCGGGCAGAGAGGGGGGGGGGGTAGAGGGGGGGGGGGAGGGGGGGAATGAGAGGGGGGGTAGAGGGGGAGGGGGGTAGAGAGGGAGGGGGGGGGTGGGTAGGTAGAGGGAGGGGAAGGGGGAGAGGGGGAGAGGGAGAGGGGAGCAGTGTTTGATGAGGAAAGTGGTTGGCCTGAGGGAGCTGGTACAGTGTGGATGCAGGAAGTGGGTTGGCCTGCCAGGAGCTGAGTCACTGACAGGATGTCCTCGACCCATCGATTTCTGATTATGAGGAGCCCCAGGACGGTAATTATGGAAATACCGCTGATGTTTTTAAAAAAAACATTGAATGTCAAGAGAAAGTGGTTAGACTCTTTTGTCCAAGTTAGTCATTTGAAGGCACTTTGCAGTGCAAGTGTTACTGGCCACTTATAAACACACGCCTGATTGTAGAACGGTTGCCAGGAAGGTCAATGAGTTGGATTGAAAGTGGTTTGGGTTTCATCGCTTGAGGCGTTGCGAGTGGACCTGATTGTTGCAAAATCATTCTCGCTTCCGACCACTTTCTCATCCACACTCTACTCACCAGGGGCAATTTACGGAGTTTATGGGCATTTAACATTTAAACCCACACGTCTTTGGGATTTGGGGGGGAACCGGAGCGCCCGGAGGAAACACACGCGGTCACAGGGAGAGCGTGCAAACTGTCACCGAAATGTCACCTTTTCTCCGGTGATGCTGCCTGACCCGCTGAGTTACTCCAGCTTTTTGAGTCTATCTTTCAGATTCATACCGCTGGGTTGTAAGCTGCTCAAGTGAGATATGAGGATGTCATTAGACAATAGACAATAGGTGCAGGAGTAGGCCATTTGGCCCTTCGAGCTAGCACCGCCATTCAATGTGATCATGGCTGATCATCCCCAATCAGTAATCCGTTCCTGCCATCTCCCCTGACTCCGCTATCTTTGAGAGCCCTATCTAGCTCTCTCTTGAAAGTATCCAGAGAACCGGCCTCCACTGCCCTCTGAGATAGAGAATTCCACAGACTCACCACTCTCTGTGAGAAAAAATGTTTCCTCGTCTCCGTTCTAAATGGCTTACTCCTCATTCTTAAACTGTGGCCCCTGGTTCTGGACTCCCCCAACATCGGGAACATGTTGTTTAAGAAGGAACTGCAGATGCTGGAAAATCGAAGGTACACAAAAATGCTTTCTCCAGCATTTATGTGTACCATCGGGAATATGTTTCCTGCCTCTAGTGTGTCCAAGCCCTTAACAATCTTAAATTAGATCAGATGATTAAATGGCAGACCTGGCTCATTGGGCTGCGTGGCTTCCTCTTGCTGCAGGTTTGTTCGTCAGGATTGTTCTCCTTCCTTTCAGATGCAAGATTCGCCGCGGCTGCCCGTGGGGCTGATACTGACACCGACCCGTGAGCTTGCCATTCAGATTGAGCGGCAGGCCAAGGAGCTGATGCAGGGTCTACCCAACATGCGGACCGCACTGCTGGTGGGGGGGATGCCCTTACCCCCACAGCTACATCGGCTGGAGCAAAACATCAAGGTAGGAGCCGAATCCACCCATGCTGTGAGTGCCATTACAGCGGAGATAGATAGATTCTTGATTAGTACGGGTGTCAAATGTCATGGGGTTGAGAGGGAAAGATAGATCAGCCATGATTGAATGGCGGAGTAGACTCGCTGGGTAGAATGGGCTAATTCTTCTCCTATAACTTATGACGTTTTTGATATTTGCCTTTCAGGGATAGTTGTAGATAATAGACAATAGGTGCAGGAGTAGGCCATTTGGCCCTTCGAGCCAAGCACCGCCATTCAATGTGATCATGGCTGATCATCCCCAATCAGTACCCCGTTCCTGCCTTTTCCCCATATCCTCTGATACCGCTATCTTTAAGAGCCCTATCCAGCTCTCTCTTGAAAGCATCCAGAGAACCAGCCTCCACCGCCCTCTGAGGCAGAGAATTCCACACTCACCACTCTCTGAGAGAAAAAGTGTTTCCTCGTCTCTGTTCTAAATGGCGTACTCCTTATTCTTAAACTGTGGCCCCTGGTTTTATCTTTACTAACTACCTTTTCAAATGTCACCATTCTTTCCTCCCACCCTGACTTTGGTCTTTAGTTTAGATTAGAGATGCAGCGCGGAAACCGGCCCTTCGGCCCACCGAGTCCGTGCCGACCAGCGATCCTCCGCACACGAGTACTATCCTACACACACTAGGGTGAAATTACAATTTTTATATCAAGCCAATTAACCAATTCCAACGAGAGACACGTCTACAACTAGGAAGGCGGGCACAAAAAGCCGGAGTAACTCAGCAGGTCAGACAGCGTCTGTGGAGAGAAAATAAATAGGTGACATAGAAACATAGAAAATAGGTGCAGAAGTAGGCCATTCGGCCCTTCGAGCCTGCACCGCCATTCGATATGATCATGGCTGATCATCCAGCTCAGTATCCCATCCCTGCCTTCTCTCCATACCCCCTGATCCCTTTAGCCACCAGGGCCACATCTAACTCCCTCTTAAATATAGCCAATGAACTGGCCTCGTTTTGGGCCAAAGGTGACGTTTTGGCCTCGTTTTGGGCCAAAGGTGACGTTTTGGGTTGAGACCCATCTTCAGACTGAGAATCAGGGGAAAGTGGAACAAGAGATATAGACGGTACTTAGGAGAAATGAATGGAAGATATGAAAAAAGTACCGATATTCGAGGAAATGTGGACCATTGTTGGGTGTGGGATAAGTGACAATGAGTAAACAGAGGAATGCAGCAGGACGACAGCAAAACTAGTAGTACGAACATCGGGAGAAGAATGGAATACAGGGGAGGGACAAGGACTTTGCCTTCCATCGCAGTGAGGACGAGATTCACCCTGATGGATGTTTGTGTAAATTGTGTGTCTTGTTTTTTTTTTCTTGTTGTATGACTGCAGAAACCAAATTTTGTTTGAACTTCATTTGAGGTGCAAATGACAATAAACGGTATTGTATTGTAGGAGGCAGGGACCGAGAGATTACTTGGTTAGAGAAATCAAGTTGAGAGAAATAGACAATAGGTGCAGGATATATCCCTCCAAACCTGTCCTATCCAGGTAACTGTCTAAATGTTTCTTAAACATTGCGATAGTACCTGCCTCAACTACCTTCTCTGGCAGCTCGTTCAATGCACCCACCATTCTTTGTGTGGAAAAATTTACCCAAAAGGTTCCCATTAAATCTTTCCCCCCTCACCTTAAACCCATGTCCTTTAGTTCTCGATTCCCCTACTCTGGGCAAGAGACTGTGCATCTACCTACTCTACTCTTCTTGTGATTTTGTACAATGGCCTTGGACTTGTGTCCATTAATGGTTCTCTCACCAAAAATTATGTTTACTCTTTCCCCCCCCCCCCACCCTTCGTTTCACCTCTGCCAATCTGCCCCTCCCCCATTTGGCCCATCACAAGCCACCTCTCCCCATTTGGCCCATCACAACCCACTCCATCCCATTCAAGTCAAGTCAAGTCAACTTTATTTGTCACATACACATACAAGATGTGCAGTGAAATGAAAGTGGCAATGCCTGCGGATTGTGCAAAAAACTACAGAACAGAATAGAACAGAATCAGTATTTACATATTAGAAAAAACCCAGCAATTTTAAAAAGACACAACACAACAGTATTTAGTCCTTGGTGAGATAAGAGTTTACAGTCCTGACGGCCTGTGGGAAGAAACTCCATCATCCTCTCTGTTTTTCACAGCATGACAGCGGAGGCGTTTGCCTGACCGTAGCAGCTGGAACAGTCCGTTGCTGGGGTGGAAGGGGTCCCCCATAATGTTGCTGGCTCTGGATCTGCACCTCCTGTTGTATAGTTCCTGCCTGGGGGGGCGAGTGTAGTTCCCATAGTGCATTCGGACGAATGCACTACTCTGCAGAGCTTTCTTGTCCTGGGCAGAGTAGTTCCCAAACCAGATTGTGATGTTGCCGGACAAGATGCTTTCCACAGCCGCTGAGTAGAAGCACTGAAGGATCCTCAGAGAGACTCTGAATTTCCTCAGCTGCCTGAGGTGGTAAAGGTGCTGCCTTGCCTTACTCATCAGTGCGGCAGCGTGTGTTGTCTATGTCAGATCCTCTGTGATCTGGTGAGTACTCCGTGCAGGACGCTGATACTGAATGTGTGGATCTCTTGTGCAGGTGATAATTGCCACCCCTGGGCGTCTGCTGGATATTCTAAAGCAAGAGGCCGTCAGCCTGAGCGGACTGCGTATTGTGGTGGTTGACGAGGTAAGTGTTGTCCGGGCTGATATTTAGACTTCAGAGATACAGCGCGGAAACATGCCCTGCGAGTTGCCCCAACCAGTGATCACCCCATACACCAGCACTCACTATCCTACACACTAGGGACAATTTTACAACTTGCCGAAGCCTATTCACATACAAACCTGCATGTCTTTGGAATGTGGGAGGAAAGCGAAGCACCTGGAGAAAACCCACTCGGTCACAGGGAGAACAGAGTACATATCGCTTACAAACAGAGCCCATAGTCAGGATCGAACCCGGGTCTTAAGTGCTATGAGGCAGCGACTCTACCACTCCGCCACTGTGCAGCTCTTGTGAAGCCCATCTTGGAGATGTTGGGATTGGGATTGAATATGATGAGCTAGCTGGGATGACTGCCTCTTGCTTTACTTTCTGATCTGGAATGGAATGAGTTTGTGGTGGTGCAGTTCGACTCACAATAGCTGAGGTCCCACATCAGTCATGAGAAACCACAAGGTGACGAGATCAAGAATTGCCTGTCTGCCATTATAATGGGTAGCCCTCATGAGGTTGAGATAGAAGAATAAATGGCAGTGGATGCTACAGAGCCCATCATGTTTTCCTCTGCATTGGCCGACGTGGCATCACTTTGCCGCCACTCCCAGTCTCCTTTGATTTCCTGCACCATCGTGGTCTATTAATTTTGCCCTTAAATATACCTGACGAATGAGTCTCCAGCACTCTCTGGGGAAGATTCTGCGGAGGAGCCGAATCGGCAGACGCCTTTCTGGAGACTTATGTACATTGCTATAGTATTCAAATGAAGAATTTCACTGTGACTTGTCACATGACACAATAAAGTATTCATTCAATTCAATTCAAGAAAGTCCTTGGACTAGAATCTCTAGTGTGTGGGATAGAACTGATGTACGGGTGATTTTCTTTTTTTAATTTATGTTTTAATATATTAAAGCACATTTAATAGCAACCCACGTTGGCCAAAGTGCTGTACAGACCATAGCAGGTAGCTAAAATCACAAAAAGAAACGGACATACACAGGAATGCACACAGCACACGGGTACAAATAATCAACTCAAAGACACAACAGACAATAGACAATAGGCGCTCTTCGAGCCAGCACCGCCATTCAATGTGATCATGGCTGATCATCCCCAATCAGGACCCCGTTCCTGCCTTCTCCCCATATCCCCACACTCCTCTATCTTTAAGAGCCCTCTCTAGCTCTCTAGTAGAGAGTAGTCCTCCTTGGAGACGCTCTGACTATCCTTGATTGGACATTCTGGCTTTATCTTGCACTAAACTTTATTCATGTTATTCGCTTTTTCATGTACATGTACACTGTGGATGGCTTGATTATAAGACAAAGCAGTCACGGTGGCGCAGCGGCAGAGTTGCTGCCTTACAGTGAATGCAGCGCCGGAGACTCGGGTTGGATCCCGATTACGGGTGCTGTCTGTACGGAGTTTGTACGTTCTCCCCGTGACCCGAGTGGGTTTTCTCCGAGATCTTCGGTTTCCTCCCACATTCCAAAAACGTCGAGGTTTGTAGGTTAATTGGCTTGATAAATGTAAAAATTGTCCCTAGTGGGTGTAGGATAGTGTTAATGTGCGGGGATCGTTGGTCAGCGCGGACCCGGTGGGTTAAAGGGCGCTGTAGCTCTAATCTAAGCTAAACAAAATGCATTGTCTTTCCGCTGACGGGTTAGCAAGCAAAAGCTTTTCACTGTACCTCGGTACACGTGACAATAAACTAAACTTAACTCAATTAACAAACAGTTAATTTTCCACCTTTCCTTACAGTACAATTTTGCACCTTTCCTTACAGTAGGCCAAAGTGTGTGTTTTTTATTGTCCAGGTCGATACAATGTTGAAGATGGGTTTCCAGCAGCAGGTGTTGGATATCTTGGAGCAGACGCCCGAGGAGCATCAAACGATTCTTGTCTCCGCCACGATCCCAGCAGGCATCCAGCAGCTGGCCAGCCATTTCCTGCAGGACCCGGTCAAGATCACAGTGGGAGAGATGAACCAGCCTTGCTCGAATGTTCGCCAGATCATTCTGTGGGTGGAGGAACCGTCCAAGAAGAAGAAGCTGTTCGAGATTCTGAATGCAAGTAGATTTAGTTTAGTCTCAGTTTAGAGATACAACATGGAAACAGGCCCTTTGGCCCACCGAGTCCGCGCTGACCACCAACGCCCGCACACTAACATTATTTTACACATACAACGCACAATTTACAATTATACCAAGCCAATTAACTGCAGACTTGTACGTTTTTGGAGTGTGGGAGGAAACCGGAGCACCCGGAGAAAACCCGCGCGGTCACAGCAAGAACGTACAAACTCTGTACAGTCGGTACCTGTAGTCAGGATCGAACCTGTCTCTCTGGCGCTGTAATACAGCAACTTTACCACTGTGCCACCGTGCCTCCCCTATGACTCTGAGCTTTCAGTGTGTACGAAAAGAAGAAAGTAGCCACCAATCTATTTCTGTTTGTGGGCAAGGAACTGTTGTGGAGGATAGAGACAAAGTGCTGGAGTAACTCGGCGGGTCAGACAGCATCTCTGAAGATAAAGGATAGATGATATTTCAGGTCAGGACCCAAGAAGGATCCTGACCCGAAAGGTCACCACCAATCCTTTATCTTCAGCGATTCTGCCCGACCCACTGAGTCACTCCAGCACTGTGACTATCTTTGGTATAAACCAGTGTCTGCAGTTTAGGAGTAACTCAGCAGGACATGCAGCATCTCTGGAGAGAAGGAATGGGTGATGTTTCGGGTCGAGACCCTTCTAGTCTGAAGACCCTTCTTGCCCGAAACATCACCCATTCCTTCTCTCCAGATGTCTCGCCGAGTTACTCCAGCTTTTTGTGTCTATCTTCGGTTTAAACCAGCATCTGCAGTTCCTTCCTACACATTTTGTTTGCAGTTTGGGTGCCAGCTTCCATTCACACGCAGAGAATCAGAATCGCACTTTATTCGCCAAGTATGTTTTGTAACAGATGAGGAATTTCATTGGCCAGGTCAGTCATACAATTAAAAGTAACAGATCACTTCAAAAACACATTTTAACATGAACATCCACTACAGTGACTCCTACACATTCCTCACTGTGATGGAAGGCGAAATAAAGTTCAAGTCCTTCCCTTAGTTCTTCCTCGGTCGTGGGCCTCGAGCCCCCGTTGACGGGACGATCTTGAGTGTGGTGAGACTGCAGAGAAGTGTGGACAGAAGCTCCATACCAAGATCATTGCTTTGTGAGGAATTAGCTGGGTTATCCCTGGTTATATAGAGACGCAAGAGACCTCAGATGCTGTAATCTTGAGCTAACAACAAACTGCGGGAGGAACTCAGTGGGTCAGGACGCATCTGTGGAAGGAAATGGACAACAGGTGGCATTTTGAGTCGGGGCCCTTCTTCATTCTGCTGCTGCCTGACCTGCTGAGTACCATGGTCATAACATTGGCACCAACAGCAGCAGGATAGGAGGAAGAGAGTGAACTATGTATCTATCCAAGCTTGTTCAGCTCTTGTGTTGTCTCCTGGATGGAACCATAGTGGGGCTCAAAGAGCTGCTGCCTCTCGGATCCAGCAACCCGTTTGACTCTTACCTCTGGTGCTGTCTGTGTGGAGTTTTCACCTTCCTCCCGTTTTTAGTATTAGTTTAGACATAGAGCGTGGAAACAGGCCCTTTGACCCACCGAGTTTGCACCGACCAGCGGTCCCCACACATTAACACTTTCCTCCATACACGAGGGACAATTTTTACATTCATTCCAAGCCAATTAACTTACAAACCTTTGGAGTGTGGGAGGAAAGAGCTCAAAGAAAACCCACACAGGTCACGGGGAGAACGTACAAACTCCGTACCCGTAGTCAGGATTGAACTCGGGACTCTGGCGCCGTAAGGCAGCAACTCTACCGCTGCGCCACCTCAAGTTTTCTCCATGTTGCTTCTGTTACCACCAAGACATGCTGGGTGTTAGCTTCTTCGACAATGCTAAATTACTCCGGGTGTAGATGGGTGAATCGGGAGGATTTGGTGGAAGGAAATTGGGAGGGGATTGATGGGATTGTCCTGAGAACGGGCAAAGATCCGACTACAGGCTGAACACCAATTTTCCAGCACCCTCTGTTCCCGAGATTTCTGGATTATCCGTTTTTCTGGGCCAACAGAAGTCACATGGTAATAAAATACCAGTACACCACTGGCCCGCTAATGACTCCCCTCCCATGCCTCTAAAGCACCATGGGGTGCCAGAAACTTAAGTAAGTACGTTTATTGGCCAAGTATTCACATACAAGGAATTTGCCTTGGTGCTCCGCCCACAAGTAACAACATGACGTACACTGACAGTTACGAATGACTCAGAAAACACTAAACATTAATAATAATAAAACATTCATGATAAAACACCATTGATCAAGCATGTGAACCAGCAAAATACCAGATCAAAGGGAGGCTACAGATTTTTGGCTGTTGAGTAGAGCAACTACTCTGTTTTTATGTCTGGCTGTGGCAGCTTTGACAGTCCGAAGTTGCCTTCCAGAGGGAAGTGATTCAAAGAGTTTGTGGCCAGGGTGAGAGGGGCCAGAGATGATCTTGCCCGCTCGCTTCCTGGCCCTTGCAGTGTACAGTTCATCAATGGAGGGAAGGTTGCAGCCAATAACCTTCTCAGCTGATTGGATGATTCGCTGAGAAGGTAATTAAAATAAATATAACGTGTATTATCAGCAGGTGAGAGGGGCTCGCTGGCACACCTTGCGAGACGGAAGTGGGGCTCCAAATGACCAGGGGGGAGATGGGGTTGGGTCGGCAGGTCATTCCATCTACATTCAGTTTACAATGCTATCTGCGGCCACTGAGGGAACTTCAACTGAACTCTGGTACACGAAAATGCTGGAGAAACTCAGCGGGTACAGCAGCATCTGTGAAGTGAAGGAAATAGGTAACGTTTCGGGCCGAACCCCAAGAAGCATCTGCAGTTCCTTCTTGAACACTTCAACTGAACTCTGGTCATTTTAGACACAAAATGCTGGAGTAACTTGGTGGGACAGGCAGCATCTCTGGAGAGAAGGAATGGGTGACGTTTCAGGTCAGTCTGAAGAAGGGTCTCGACCAGAAACATCACCCATTCCTTCTCTACAGCTATATTTAAGAGGGAGTTAGATGTGGCCCTTGTGGCTAAAGGGATCAGGGGGTATGGAGAGAAGGCAGGTACAGGACACTGAGTTGGATGATCAGCCATGATCATATTGAATGGGGGTGCAGGCTCGAAGGGCCGAATGGCCTACTCCTGCACCTAATTTCTATGTTCTAAGTTTCTATGTTACAGAGATGCTGCCTTTCCCGCCGAGTTACTCCAACATTTTGTGCCTATCTTCGGTTTAAACCAGCACCATCAGTTGCAGGAACATCAGTGTTCAACCTGTGTGCGCAGTTACGTTATGGGAGTGTCCGGCCCATCATGGCAACGTGAAAAAGGATGCTTCTTCATGTTGCGATTTGAATGTCCTCGTTGTTTGCTGCTCTTGTACAGGACGGCAAGCTCTACCACCCCCCGGTGCTGGTGTTTGTGGACTGCAAGCTGGGGGCTGACCTGCTGTCCAACGCGGTGCAGACCATCACCGGCCTGAAGTCGGTGTCCATGCACTCAGACAAGGCCCAGTGTGACCGCAACCAGATTCTGCAGGTAAGTGGAGAATAACCTGACTGCTGCACCGTCCGGGCACCTGGCTGCTGTGCCGTATTCACGAGGCTGGTGGGAGTGCGTCTACGTGGTCATGAAGGTGCTGCCCCGCCTGTTGGGGGAGAGTGGGTTACTGCTGGGCGTCCTTTATGCGTGCTTTAAGGCGTTTAACACCATGCCTACGAGGAAGTCCGCCCCTCCCCTCGAGGTTTACAAGGTTAATTCCCGGGATGGCGGGACTGTCATATGCTGAGAGAATGGAGCAGCTGGGCTTGTACGCTCTGGAGTTTAGAAGGATGAGAGCCAGCAACACCATTCAACGTGATCATGGCTGATCATCCACAATCAGTACCCCGTTCCTGCCTTCTCCTCATATCCCCTGACTCCGCTATTTTTAAGAGCCCTATCTAGCTCTCTCTTGAAAGCATCCAGAGAACCGGCCTCCACAGCCCTCTGAGGCAGAGAATTCCACAGACTCACAACTCTCTGTGTGAAGAAGTGTTTCCTCGTCTCCGTTCTAAATGGCTTGCCCCTTATTCTTAAACTGTGGCCCCAGGTTATGGACTCCCCCAACATTGGGAACATGTTTCCTGCCTCTAAAGTGTCCAAACCCTTAATAATCTTATATGTTTCAATAAGATACCCACTCATCCTTCTAAACTCCAGAGTGTACAAGCCCAGCCGCTCCATTCTCTCAGCATATGACAGTCCCGCCATCCCGGGAATTAACCTTGTAAACCTACGCTGCACTCACTCAATAGCAAGAATGTCCTTTGTCAAATTAGGGGACCAAAACTGCACACAATACTCCAGGTGTGGTCTCACTAGGGCTCTGTACAACTGCAGAAGGACCTCTTTGCTCCTATACTCGACTCCTGGTTGCATTTCGTGCAAATGTATACTTATATGTTCGAATGACAAATAAATTATTATTATTATGATACATTATTATTTCTCAAAGGCTTGTTGAAAATCTCTGTTGCAGGGTCTGCTTCAAGGAGACCATGAGGTTGTGGTCAGCACAGGGGTTCTTGGCAGAGGGCTCGATCTTGTCAACGTCAGACTGGTTGTGAACTTCGACATGCCACGCACCATGGATGAGTACGTTCACCAGGTAACGCTCTTTCCCCGTGTGAATTCCTCAACTCCTTCCACCATGTCCTCTTGTCCCAAACTCTGAAATGTGCAATGATCATTACCAGGTATTTAGTGTAGAGATACAGCGAGGAAACAGGCCCTTCAGCCCACACCGACCAGCGATCCCCGCACTTTAACACTGCCCTACACACACTAGGGACAATTTACATTTATACCAAGCCAATTAACCTACAAACCAGTACGTCTAGATGGGGCTCTTAAAGATAGCGGAGTCAGGGGATATGGGGAGAAGGCAGGAACGGGGTACTGATTGGGGATGATCAGCCATGATCGCATTGAATGGCGGTGCTGGCTCGAAGGGCCGAATGGCCTACTCCTGCACCTATTGTCTATTGTCTTTGGAGTGTGGTAGGAAACTGAAAATCTAGGAGAAAACCCACGCAGGTCATGGGGAGAACGTATAAACTCCGTACAGACAGCGCCCGTAGTCAGGATGTGAGCTGTAGTCACACCCTTTGGCACTCCTGAGACAACAATCCTGTTTTCTGCATCCTCCCATTATAAATAATATCCTCTAATCCGTGCAGCATTCAAGTAAACCTCATCTGTGTCCTTTCCAGAGCCTCCACATCCTTCCTGTAATGGGGTTACCAGAACTACACCCAATTATCCAAATTAGTTGGTGTAAGCGGAGACGGGGGTAGATTGTTGGTTGGGTGGTGAATCTGTGGAATTCATGGCCACAGAAGGCCGTCAATGGACAGTTTTAAGCCAAGGATAGGTAGAATCGTGATTAATAAGGGTGTCAGGGGTTATGGGGAGATGGCTGGAGAACAGGGTTGAGAGGGAAAGGTAGATCAGCCTTGATTGAAATGCAGAGTAGACATGATGGGCCGAATGGTCTGTTTCTGCTCCTATCACTTGTGAACATTGCTGAAAGGCAGGCCGCGAGGGATAGTGGAAGTGCAACGATATAGTATTAGTTGGTGCTCTCTCGCTGGGTGGCACAGAGGCGTAGCGGTAGAGTTGCTGCCTTACAGCACCAGAGACCCGTGTTCGTTCCAGACTAGAGGTGCAGTCTGTTCTCCCCGTGACCTGCGTGGGTCTTTCTCCGAGATCTTCGGTTTCCTCCCACACTCCAAAGATCTACAGGTTGGTAGGTTAATTGACTTGGTATAAAAAAAGGTCAATTGTTGCAAGTAGGATGGTGTTAGTGTGCGGGGATCGCTGGTTGGTACGGGCACGAAGGGCCGGTTTCCGCGGTATCTCTGCGTTAAACCCCTGTCCCACGGTACGAGTTCATTCCAAGAGCGCTCCCGAGTTTGCCCTGATTTGAACTCGGAGATTTACGGTAATGGCCGCTCGTCGGTACTCGGGGCTCTCGTGGACATTTTTCAACATGTTGCAAAATCTTCACGAGTCTTCCCGAACTTACCTGCCGTTAGCGAGTCTTCCCGAGTACCTGCCGCTAGCGTGACGAGCCACTAAGAGACGTCCCCGAGCACCGACGTACCCGCTACGTTCATTCTCTGTGCTCACCACGAGTTTGATTTTTTTTAAACTCGGGAGAGCTCTTGGAATGAACACGCACCGCGGGACAGGGCTATTAAACTGAACGAAACTCTCCCACGCGTTGTGCACGCTTGTTGTTTCAGGTGGGGAGAGCCGGCCGCTTGGGCCACCGCGGGACGGCCATCACCTTAGTGAACAACGGCAGCAGCCGGCATTTCCTGGAGCTGGTGAAGAGGGTGAAGCCAACCGGCACTCTGCTGCCCCCGCAGCTGCTCAACTCGCCGTACCTGGTGGAGCAGCAGCGCCGGGAGCAGCGGCGGAACAAGCAGCAGGCCCAGCAGGACCTGGTGGCCGGTGACAGTCCTGCTCGACATCATCAGGAAGCACGACCGCAGCGTGCTGCAGAAGCGGTAGTCCCGCGTGACTGCCGGCCCCGCTCTGCGGCACCCACACCCGCTGCACTCCACTCCCTCCAGTCTCCTCCGCCCTCGGCTTGCATTGAACTGTCAAATGGAGCGGGAGGTGAACAGGATGTGGGAGCTGGACAGATGCTTCATTGAACTTGATCAGAACTTGAAGCGCTCAAATAGAATATAGAACATCGAACATCGAAAAATGAAGGGCCCCGACCCGAAAGGTCACCCAGCCCCTTTTCTCCAGAGAGGCTGCCTGACAATAGACAATAGGTGCAGGAGGAGGCCCTTCGAGCCAGCACCGCCATTCAATGTGATCATGGCTGACCCGCTGAGTTACTCCAGCACTTTGTGTCTATCTTTGGTATAAACCAACATCTGCGGCTCCTTTGGGGGCGGCACGGTGGCGCAGCGGTAGAGTTACTGCCTTACAGCGCCAGAGACCCGGGTTCAAACATGACTACGGTGCTGTCTGTACGGAGTTTGAACGGTCTCCCCGTAACTGCATGGGTTTTCCCCGGTTGCTCTTGGTTTTCTCCTACCGTCCAAAGACGTGCAGGTTTGTAGGTCAATTGGCTTCTGTTGTAACTGTGTGCAGGATAGTGTTAGTGTACGGGGTGATTGCTGGTCGGCGCAGACTCGTGGGCCGACGGGCCTGTTTCCTCGCTGTATTTCTAAACAAAAATAAAAAAGTCCAGACACAATACACTGGAGTGACTCAACGGAGCAGGCAGCATCTCTGGACAGAAGGAATGGGTGACGTATCGAGTCGAGACCTTTCTTCAGAATCCAAAGAATCCTCTGAAGAAGGGTCTCGACCCGAAACGTTACCCATTCCTTCTCTCCAGATATGCTGCCTGTCCCGCTGAGTCACTCCAGCTTTTTGTGTCTACGGTTCAAACCAGCATCAGCAGTTCCTACATTTAATAAAAAGTATCGCACAGGAACAAGCCCTTCAACCTACAATGTCCGTGCCGAACATGCCAAGCTAAACTAATCGCATCAGCCTCCATATCCATCTGCCTGTCCAAAAGCGTCAGCATCCTATGGCTCAAGAAATTCCACCTCATCTCCTTTTTGAAGGTACATCCTGCAGAGATTTGCGTCAATTGTTCCTCAGCTCTTCATGTTTGGGTGCAAACTGCAGTGCGATTCCCATAGACTGGTTCTCCGTGACTGGACCAGGTTTGAACTGTCACAGTTTCAAATGGAAATATAGAAAAATAGGTGCGGTAGTAGGCCATTCGGTTCATCGAGCCAGCACCGCCATTCAATATATTAATCTAAAATCAGTGCCCCGTTCCTGCTTTTTCCACCATATCCCTCGATTCATTTAGCCCCAAGAGCTAAATCTAACCCTCTCTTGAAAAATACTCATTCTTCCTATTTTTCACTTTGAGGTGTCCTGAGGGTTTGGAAATGTATATTCTGTGTAAAACGTGAGAAGAGTGAGTCTCAACAAGAGAGCCCCCACTATCCAGGGCACGAGTCTGCCATTACCCCCATCTGCATGGTTGTTGCCTCAACACGTTTGCAAGATGTGTAAGAGACTTCTTTAATGTTGGGTGGTCAGATCGTATTCAGATTTAGAAAACCTGAAAGACAACTAAAGTAAAGGATAGACAGAAAATGCTGGAGTAACTCAGTGGGCCAGGCAGCATCTCTGGAGAAAAGGTATAGACCATGTTTCGGGTCGGAACCCTTCTTCAGGCTGAAAGATTGCAAAGGCCAGAACGCAACAGGGTCGACAACAGACGACCTCGGGAAGGGTGGAGTCCAACATGGCCCATTGTTGGCGGGGTAAGAAGTGTTGATGGCTGTAAAGGATTCCAGCAGAACACGTTAAACCAATTAAACATACTTTTTCTGTATTCTTCTACAACAAGTTTCAGTGTTATTTTTATACTCGGCAAACCTGCGGTTGCAAGATTTGGAACAGGACCTTTGTATTAATTGAACAATTCATGGGCGACTCATTTGGGAAAAAATCCTTACATTAGTTCATATACATCGCGGCTAGTTGATTAAAAACATGATACTAGAATTCTGATCCAATCGCTTTGATATCTTCAGGTAACTTGATGCAGGTTTGCAAGCCTGGACTGTTTAATTCTGCAGCACTGAACGCAAGTACTGTAGACGCTCCTTTTAACAAATAGTTGTGGCACTGAGCTATTGACTTGATAAAGAAATGTGTGGATTAGTTTCAGTGATAGCATTGGACTGAAGGAAACCATACACCATCGATTGTTCATTGTAAATGCCACCTGCACCTCAAACTTTGATTAACTGACACGTGACCTCTAATTACTACTGCCTCCTGTTTTCATCTAATTGTATGACCAATGCAACCGGATACCACAAAGCAAAGCATCAGAACAACAACTTCGGAGCTGCAAAAAAACCCCAGATACTTGAGGTAGATAAAAATGCTGGAGAAACTCAGCGGGTGAGGCAGCATCTATGGAGCGAAGGAAATAGGCAACGTTTTGGGTCGAAACCCTTCAGACTGATGTGAGGGCGGTTGAGGGGGGTTGGGTGGGGGGTTAGTTAGTTAATGCGAACCGAGCGGAGGTGTTCTTATATTATCAGATACTTGAGGTGTTCCTTTCCTCAGAAACCTGAAAGACAACTAAAGTAAAGGATAGACACAAAATGCTGGAGTAACTCAGTGGGCCGGGCAGCATCTCTGGAGAAAAGGTATAGGCGATGTTTCGGGTCGAAACCCTTCTTCAGGCTGAAAGATTGCGAAGGCCAGAACGTAACAGGGTCGACAACAGAATGAATACGTTTATTGGCCAAGTATTCACATACAAGGAATTTGCCTTGGTGCTCCGCCCGCAAGTGACACCACGACATACAGCGACAGTTAGGAATGATACATAAAACATTAAACAATAATGATAAAACATTATTGATTAATCATGTGCATTAAATAAACTACCTGAGCAAAAGGATGCTACAGATTTTTGGTTATTGAGTAGAGCTACTACTCATGGAAAAAATATCTGGCTGTGGCAGCTTTGACAGTCCGGAGTCGCCTTCCAGAGTGAAGTGATTCAAAGAGTTTGTGGCCAGGGTGAGAGGGGTCAGATATGATCTTACCCTCTCTCTTCCTGGCCTTTGCAGTGTACAGTTCATCAATGAGGGAAGGTTGCAGCTATTAACCTCAGCTGATCAGACGATTTGCTGCAGCCTCCAGAATGGAGGGAATGGAAATCATATAAATACCATCTGTCCAGAGGTGTAGCAGTAGAGTGCTGCCTCACAGCGCCAGAGATCAGCATTCAATCTGGACAACAGGTGCTATCTGTATGGAACACCTGTCCCTTCACCTCCCCCCTCGATTCCATTCAAGGACCCAAGCAATCGTTCCAGGTGCGACAAAGGTTCACCTGCATCTCCTCCAACCTCATCTACTGCATCCGCTGCTCTAGGTGTCAGCTGATTTACATCGGGGGAGACCAAGCGTAGGTTGGGCGATCGTTTCGCCGAACACCTCCGCTCAGTCCGCAATAACCAACCTGACCTCCTGGTGGCTCAGCACTTCAACTCCCCCTCCCATTCCCAATCCGACCTCTCTGTCCTGGGTCTCCTCCATTGCCAGAGTGAGCAACAGCGGAAATTGGAGGAACAGCACCTCATATTCCGCCTGGGGACCTTGCGTCCGGATGGCATTAACATTGAATTCTCCCAATTTTGCTAGCCCTTACTGTCTCCTCCCCTTCCTTAACCCTTGAGCTGTCTCCTCCCACCCTCCTATCCGCCCGCCCTCGGGCTCCTCCTCCTCCTCCTCCCCTTTTCCTTCCTTCTTCCCCCCCCCACCCCCCAGCAGTCTGAAGAAGGGTTTCGGCCCGAAACGTTGCCTATTTCCTTCACTCCATAGATGCTGCTGCACCCGCTGAGTTTCTCCAGCAATTTTGTGTACCTGCTATCTGTATGGAGTTCATATGTTCTCCCTGTGACTGTGTGGGTTTTCACCATTTTTGGTCTGGATTCCTCCCACGCTCCAAAATTTCCCTTTTATTAAACAAAAGTATTGTTAATTTTTCCTGACAAAATGTTATTGCTCAGTCTGAAGAAGGAACCCGACTCGAAACGTCGTCTATCCAGAGATGCTGCCTGGCAGGCTGAGTAAAGGCTCTGTCCCACTTTCCCGAGTTACTCACGAACTCTCCCAAGTTTTCCCCTTGATTCGAACTCTGGGAATGTCGGGTAATGTCGGTAGCGAGCTCGTAGGAGCCCGTAGATGTTTCGTAGCGGCTCGTAATGCCAGCCATAGGAACTCGGGGCATCAGGTAAGTCGGGATGTTTTTCCAACATGCTGAATAATGTCCACGAGTTAGAAAAATAACCCCGAGTACCTACGAATGGCTATTACCGTAATTCCCCGAGTTTGAATCAAGGGGAAAACTCGGGAGAGTTTGTGAGTGACTCGGGAAAGTGGGACAGGGCCTTTACTTTTGCCGTCTCTGACTTTTTTCCTAAACTTGTAGATTGGGAAGTTTTTTTTTAATGACTGAAGTTGTTATCTTGCGAGTAAGTAACTGTGTGAGTAAACAGCGAGAGAAATGTAAGAGCTTTGACCAAATATAAAGGAGGCCACTCGTCCCATTGCTTTGTCCTGTCCCTATATATTCACAAGCCAACTAGTGCCCCTCCCCGTAACTTTACAAATAACACCAAAATAGAGCAGGTCTGTGTGGAATTTGTATGCTCTGGTTTTCTCTGTACATCTGAGAAACATACTGGTTGGTAGGTTAAATAGTTATTGCCGAGTACCATTTTGTGCAGTAGGTAATGGGAGTTTAGGTGTGTGGATTTATGCAAGGGAGAGAATAAGTTACTGGGAAATAACTGGGGGACAGATGCAGAATGCAAAGAACCTTCTTGAACAGTGAAAGTTGCAAGGGAAAACAACAATGATAAAACATTATTGGCCATTAAATAAATGGGTATGTGAGGTGCTCCTCCGCAAGGACACCATGTACAGATTTTTGGTTTGAGTAGAGCTCAGAGTACGGTCTTCTGGCTTTGCAGTGTAACAGTTCAGTGCAGAGTTTTACCTCATCAGCTCTCATGGGGGCATGGCAGATTGCTGCAGCCTCCAGGGAAGGAGGAGGACTCTGGCACCAGCTATAAAATACCATCTGTCCAGAGGTGTAGCAGTAGAGTGCTGCCTCACAGCGCCAGAGATCAGCATTCAATCTGGACAACAGGTGCTATCTGTATGGAGTTCATATGTTCTCCCTGTGACTGCGTGGGTTTTCACCATTTTTGGTCTGGATTCCTCCCACGCTCCAAAATTTCCCTTTTATTACAACAAAAGTATTGTTAATTTTTCCTGACAAAATGGGGGGGGATCAGTCTGAAGAAGGAACCCGACTCGAACGTCGTCTATCCAGAGATGCTGCCTGGCAGGCTGAGTAAGGCTCGTCCCACTTTCCCGAGTTACTCACAAGGGCCAAGTTTCCCCTTGATTCGAACTTGGGGGAGTCCCGGGGATGTCGGGGTAGCGAGCTCGTGGGAGCCCGTAGATTTACGATTGTCAGGCTTTACACTTTACACTATCCTGCACTAATCCCATTTCTTATTCTCCCCACAAACACTAGGGACGATTTACAATGGCCAATTAACTTACCAACCCTCATGTCTTTGGGATATGGAATGAAACCACAGAACTTGGAGGAAACCCTTACAGTCATAGGAAGAATGTCTAATCAGCATGTGGCCTGCATATGGATCAGGATTAATGCAGTGGCTCTGCTAGGTGCAACACTGGTCTGCACCGAGATTGATGAAAATACACTGAGACCCGACAGTGACTTAATGGCCTTTTAACCAAAAGGAAATATGAAAAAAATCTTTCCTTTTATATATCGGTATTGTTGTAATATCACATGTACAGTGAAAAATGTCTTTGTTTTATCCAGGCCAATGTCAGGGATGAGGGTAGAAACAGCTTCCTAGGCAAACTGGATGAGTATTTTTTTCCTTTTAATTTGCACTCAATCTGCAACTGTAACACTATATTCTGCATGAAGGTCTGAAGAAAGGTCTCGACCCAAAACTTTGCCCATTCCTTCTCTCCAGAGATGCTGCATGGCCCGCTGAGTTACTCCAGCATTTTGTGGCTATCCTCATGTTTACAGGTCAATTGGCTTGGTATAAATGTAAATTGTCCCTAGTGTGTGTCGGATAATGTTTATGCGTCGAAGGGCCTGTTTTCGTACTGTCATCTCTAAACTAAGACTCTGGGACTTGTGCTCGGGATTGCAACATCTGCATCTCCTGATGACTCCTCCTCCTCCACCTATCACTCCTCCTCCTTTCCCTCACCCCCCCACCCGGCAGCGTTTGAACTTGGCCCGCGCCGCGTCACGAGCCGCCGCCGTTGGCCCGCGACGTCACTTCCGGCGGACGAGCTGGCGGCCAGGCAGCCGCGCTCGAGCAAAAAAAACACACAAGCGGCGCAAAAATAACTCGATGCGAACCGCCCGCCTCGCAAAAAACCAAGCAGCTCCCCGCCGGGACACGACTGTGGAAACCAAATAACCGTACCCGGGTTTTAATTGTGTCTCGGATCGGCTAAAGAAGGAGAAAGATGTCGGCGCAGGCCCAAATGCGAGCCATGCTCGACCAGCTGATGGGCACGTCCCGGGACGGTAAGCGCGATGGCGGCCAGGTCTGCCCTCACTCGGTTTAAGTCTAGTGTGTGTGCGTGTGTGTGGGCGGTTGTTTGCGGGTGAGTCGATGTAACATGTCGGCTGCGAGCGCCCGGCCACAACATGGTGGAAGCGGCCAAGGCCGCGCCTCTCGTCCTCTCCCCGCCATCACCGACGGGAGCCGCCGGCCAATGGAAGGGGTGTTGCTAACTGATGGCTGGCGGTCTCAGCCAATGAGGGGTGGAGGGCGCTCTCTGTTGCCAGCCGGACCGGCCAATAGGCGGAGAGATCGCCACCCGTCGTCATGCAGGGAGGCGGGTCCTGCGACGGGTGGCCGCATTTCTATTGGCTGCCGGCGAGGTGGCAGACAGTCAATTGGGTTGGAATGGCTGGGGGTGAGGAAGGAACTACAGAGATGCTGGTTTACACCAAAGACAAGACAAGACAAGACACGACACCAAGTGCTGGAGTAACTCAGCGGGTCAGGCAGCAGCATCTCTGGAGAACGTTTCGGGTCCAGACCCTTCTTCAGATTGAGAGTCAGGGGAGAGGGGACACAGGAGATTTGGACGGTTAAGGAGTGAAAATGACAGATCAAAGCATACGATGGTCAAGGAGTTGCAGCATGGCTCATTGTTGGCTGAGGGGAGGGTGACAATGACGCACACAATCAGTAAATTTAATCAGGAAGACAATGAAACTACGAGAACTAAAGTGGGGAGGGACGGGGAGAAAGAGGGAAAGCAAGGGTTATTTGAAGTTAGAGAAATCAAATTTAATACCGCTGGGTTGTAAGCTGCCCAAGCAAAATATGAGGTGTTGTTACTCCAATTTGTGTTCGGCCACGCTCTAACAGTGGAGGAGGCCCAGGACCGAAAGGTCAGTACGGGAATGGGATGGTGAGTTAAAGTGTTTAGCAACCAGCATACTGCCTACGCCGACTCAGTGGAGGTTTTCAGTACCAAAGATAGACAAAGTGCTGGAGTAGCTCAGCAGATCAAGCAGCATCTCTGGCGAAACTGAATATGTGACGTTTCAGTTTGAGATTCTTCTTTAATCTGAAGAAGGGTTTTGATCCGAAACGTCACTTATTCCTTTTCCCCAGTGATGCTGTCTGATCCGTTACTCCAGCATTTTTTGCCTATCTTTGGCTTTTTTTCTCCCTATTTGCTCTGGATGGTCCTGGCGATTGGAGTCACTTGGCTGGTTAAAGTATCGTAGCACTGAAGATGGGGAGGAATTCACATTATTCTTATTCACCAATGCTCTTCAGTTTGGGCTGTGCATTAAAAAAGTCTCAAGTTATTGGCAATTGGAGAAAACGGGTCAGAACAGTGGAAATGTGAAATTTTGGGTTGAGTAGTTCTTAATTGAAATGTATAGTTCACTATAGATTGGGTAAATGCACAGTCTCTTGCCCAGAGTTGGGGAATTGAGGACATAGGTTTAAGGTGAAGGGGAAAAGATTTAATAGGAATCTGAGGGGTAACTTTTTCTCACAGAGGGTGTATGGAACGAGCTGCCAGAGGAGGTAGTTGATGCAGAGACTATCCCAACGTTTAAGAAACAGTTAGACAGGTACATGGATAGAACAAGTTTGGAGGGATATGGGCCAAAAACAGGCAGGTGGGACGAGTGTAGTTAGGACATGTTGGCCGGTGTGGGCAAGTTGGGCCGCAGGGGCTGTTTCCAAGCTCTATGACTCTACACATTATCTGATTTATTTGATATATTCATATTTCACAGTTATCTGTTCATAACTAACCTCTCCTTTTTAAGTCCTGTGATTTTCATACGAACTCTATTGTATCTGATATTGGACATGCTTGCTATTTATCTCTGCTGAGAGTAGTTTGGGGTGATTAAAGAGTTCATACAAGCATAATCCTTATATTGAAAGTACCTTGGAACGGTTTCATGGATGAAATTGATTTTCAAGATTTACATTATGATTAAGATTATTCAGACAGTATATTTTCATCATTTGTATCAATGTAATCATTCCCAGGTGAGTTACTCTGTCAAGTTCAATACTGCAGTCAGATATACAGTGCATTTGCATCCTTTGTGATACTATGCTTTCTGCAGCATTGTATTGCCATAATTGTTTGATCAAGCATAAAGTATGTATCTCAAATCAAAACTTTTTTATTAATCAAATCAGCCTGCTGGTAAGGATTAGGATCAACTTGATATCCCTTTGATTTTTTTTTTCTGTATTTCTTTTGTCTTTTTAAATCTTTGTTTAAACAGTGAGTGCTGAAGACATCGGGGGGAAATGGCTTGGAGAAGCGTTACCAACGGTATGAGGGAACTAATTTAACACACACACAGCTGAAGTGGTGAGAGTCCCTCTTTTCAAGTCACCATAAATCCATCAGTTTTCACTAGTGAAAATAAATAACGTTACATGGGAATTATTAGGTTAAGGTGTAATCAACTAAGTGAACAGTACACCACCAGTAAAGTTGTGGTCCTCTACCAAACATATTTAAAAAGGAACATGAAGATACTCTGAAGATGCATTTGTTTTTAGCATTGGATAAAAATAAAACAGTATTAAAAAAATATATTTCAGAGTTTCATTGATGGTCTTATGAGAATAAAAGCAAAAAATGCTTTTAAAAAGTGTCGGGCAGTACCTATGAAATGGAAAATAGAATTTTTCAGATTGATGACTTTTGGTCAGATCTGGAAAATGATCGTAAATCATTTATGATTCTGATTTTCAGGAAGGGAATAGAGGAAAAAGAAAAGTCTTTTGGGGTGAAAGACAGAAAAGATTTTGACAGTACGGGTACAATGCTGTTTCTTGAACTTGCATTGAGTTTTATTAGACGGGATTTCAGCAGGAATAATGAAGGTGCCTTAAGACCAAAACTGAATACCATATTTGCAGAATGAACACGTGCTCAAAAGCAGTCAATCAATCATCTGTATTTGATTTTTCTCCTTTGTTGAGATTGATTTGTGGACATCGATCATAATATAAAAAAAACTGAAATTAATAATTTTATCTGTGAAATATGTTTGGGTTTCTACACAATGGGGAAAGTAAGAGATACGTAGGCAGTTATTCCATCCTTTTGGAATTGTCTAGGAAAAGTCTATTAGAAAGGGTGAGAGGTTTTGGTGATGATGATGATGTAAATAGGGCAATATTGTCACTGGGCAATATTTGTTAATGCACGTTGCTGTTTAAATGGTCAGAATTGAAGAGGGGGGGGGTTTGATATCCCACCTGGTAATGTTGCTATTTCCACGCTTCAACATCTGACAATCACTCCACCTCACCTGGATCTGCCTTTCGCTGCCAGATTGTGCACCACCTGTCTCCCTCGTCTCTTTTACCACATATCTCCTCTCTACTCTTTCAGTCCAGAATAGGGATCTCAGTCCAAAATTCTGGCTGTCCATTGCCTTCCATGGATACTGCCTTACCCAATTACTTCCTCTTGCAGCTTACGTTTTGCTTGCTGCAGTATTTACCCATGGGAGGAGGCATGCTGCTTAGTGGTACCAAATTTCAGTTTTCAATTTTAGTTAGAATTTCAAGATTTCTTTAAAGAGGGGAGAGGGCTCAATGAATTCAAAGTCATGGCTAGATTTGTTTCCAAAATGTATGTGGAATTGCCAAAGTCTATATAGACAGTCCACTGCCCTCATCAGTCCTCTTGGTGACCTCTTGAAAAATCTCTAGGATTTGTGAGACATAATTTCCAATGCACAGAGCCATGCTGACGATCCTGTTCTTAAGATTCCCCTCCAACAACTTTGCCACCACTGACCAGGCTGACTTATCCTGGTTTCCCTTGCTGCCTTCAAATAACAGTACAATATTAGCCGTCCTTCAATCTTCCAGAACTTCGCCTGGAGCTAAAGATGATGTGAATTTATTTGCAAGGATCTCCTCAACTTCCTCCTTTGCTTCCTAAAAGGTTTGAGGATGTACTTGGTCAGGCCCTGAGAATTATCCACCTTAACGCTATAATGCGAGGTTTCTTTGAAACATAACTATATTGTTGTAGCAGAACTGCCTGTTTACCAAATCTGTGGTGCCTCTTAACCAACATTGTGTTCAGATAATGTTCTAGCTTCATGATGTGTTCAGAAACATTTCAGCTTCCATTCATTTTCACTATACATACAAGCCCTGCGTAACAGCCATATGAGTAGTAGAAATTTGGCCATTACAGAATTCACAAATTACTCCCCAAAAACATTAGAACAAATGTTATTCTGTATCTTATGAAATTTGTGTAATAAAAAAGTAAAGAAATAAAAACTTTTTTCAACATAATGCAACTTCACATTCCGGCAAATCGTGATACAGATTGTTTTTTAGGATCAGAACTCCTCTGTATAGTGGCGGGGGGCGCGGGGAGAATTACCTGTATTAACATAATTCTTGATTCGTTGTCTTATTCCTTCATGCAATCATTAATCATGGAACTGTTGAATGCTTTGTTTCCTGGTCTTGTGCGTTCTCAAACTTAAGATTCATGTTACTAAATCACCTTTACTTTCACCTTGCTTACCAAATGCATAGATCTGTGATACATTCCCTTTTGGCAGTATACTCTTAAATTAATTTCAAGCATTCTCTTGGTCTATAGCTTTAGTCATATCCTTTGTTAAGCTTTACCTGGACTCTTCCATGAAATTCCTTACTTATTGTCTGTTGTGGGACTTTGCGTGTAAATTGTCCACCATATATAACTAAACATGATACTAACTGCACTTCTAATATTAATGATTGTATCACACTTTGCAATGTTCAATTTGGCTCATACCTTTGGGTGTCAATTATTTTGAAACAATTAGGCAAACAATTTAAATCTTTATTCCTTTGGCACGCGGTGAAATTTGACGCCTGCAGCAATTGTTTTATTTTAAACATAGATATATGACCACAACTATAAATTAAATGACTACATGCCAAATCAATATCAGTTAATCTTGCATTTATTCTTTTATGGGGGAAAAAGCTTTCCATCTCTACGGCGAATTGAACAAAGTGTTTGGCATCTTTTCTCCAATTGAAAGGAAAAGCCTCCCTAAGTGAGAACATGCTTTTGAAGTTCTTTGTCGATACCTCTTGCCAAGTTATTTTATTGGATTATTTTTATACATTGTTGTCACAGTGGGTGAAATGAGACTTTTAAGAACAGGATCAGGAGTAGGACATGAGGCACTTCCAGTCTGCAATGCCATTCCTCAAGAACATGTGTGATAATCTACCACAGCTCCATTTTGTTGCTGTATCCCATATAACCCTTTATTTCCATGATATTCAGAAATCTAACAAATCTCTTTTCTGAATGATATCACCCTCACAGCCATCTAAGACAGACAGTTCCCAAGATTTGCCACCCTGTGCATGAAGGAATCGCCCCTCATCTTGGTCAAAATGGTTTGCCCATTATTCTAGGACTGTGACCTTTGGTCCTCCACCCTTTCTAAGGTGAGAAGAGCTGGAGGAACCCAGAGGATCAGGCACTATCTGTGGAGGGAAAGGACAGTCCACATTGGGGTCTGTATGTAAGAAGAGTCTAGTCCTACTCTCCCACTTCTGCAAACATCTTCTCCACATTCGCTCTGTCTAGGTATTTCATTATTCAGTAGGTTTCAATGAGATACCCCTTCATACTAAAATCCAGCAAGTCCATGCCCAAAGTCTTCAAACACTCGTCATGTGTTAATCCAATCATGCCTGGGAGCATTCTCGTAATGTTCCCTGGACCCTATCCAATGCCAGCACATCCTTCCTCAGACATAGGATCCAAAATTGCTCCCAATATTCCATATGTGGTCTGACCAGCATCTTATAAAAGCCTCAGTACATGCTTACTTTTATATTTTAGTCCTCTCAAAATGAATGCTAATAATGCATTTGTCTTCCATTCAGCCGACTCAATCTGCAAATTAACCATATGGGAATCCTGCGCCACTACTCCCAAGTCCCTTTACACCATCTCTTTTGTTTAGCAGCCTCATGTACGCCACCTTATCAAAAGCCTCCTGAAAGTCCAAGTAAACAACATCCTCTGACACTCCTTTGTCTGTCCTACTTGTTGCTTCCTGAAAAAATTCCAACAGATTTGTCAGGCAAGTTCTCCCCTTAACATAACCATGCTGACTTTGATCCATTTTATCATATGCTTTTGAGTACCCTGAAACCTCATTGTTAGACTGTCAGATTAACTCGCCTATATATATATATATTTTTTTTATTGCCTCACCCCCTTCTTAAACAGTGGAGTTACATTTGTAATTTTCCGGTCTCTACTCTAGTGATTCTTGAAAGATCACTACTAATGCCTCTACAATCTCTACAGCTACCTCTCAGAACTGTGGGGTGTAGTCCATCTGGTCTAGGTGACCTATCCACAAGACTTGAATTTCTGGCATGTTGTTAGTGTCTTCCACTATGAAGACTGACACAAAAACATATTCAGTTTGTCTGTATTTCTTTGTTTCCCGTTACTACTTCTCCAGCGTCATTTTACAGCAATTCAGTGTCCTCTCTTTCCCTCTTTATATATCTGTAAAAACGTTTGGTATCTTTTTTTATATTATTGGCTAGGTTACCTTCATATTTAATCTTTTCTCCACATTGTTTTTTTAGTTGCTTCCGGAGGTTTTTAAAGGCTTCCCAATCCTCTAGCTTCCCATTAATCTTTGCCATATTATATGCCTTCTCTTTTGCCTTTATGCTGTCCTTGACTTTCTTTTTCTGCCATGGTTGCCTCTTTGTCCCCTTAGTACGTTTCTTCATATTTGGGATGAAAGATCCCGCATCTTCTGAATTAGGAAGGGGTAGGTCCACTTGAGAACAAAGGAGGGAATTTATGACTAAAGCTAGCGTAAGTAGACAAACTCCTAAATTAGTACTTTGCATCAGTATTTGCCAAATAGAAGGGCATAGATGATGCTGAGGTCAGAGAGATGTAAATTGATATTCAAGAGCATGTTGATATTAAGATGGAGGGGGAATTGGATCTTGGAAATACATGAAGGTGGCCAAGTTCCCAGGGCCTGAGGGGATCTGTCCCAGGATATTGAGGAGGGCAAGGGAGGAAATTGTTGGGGTCCTGACCCAAATATTTGTACCCTTTTTAGTCACGTTCTCAGAAGATGATAGAGAAGCCAATACTCCTTTATTTAAAAAAACATAATAGGGATATTGCAGGAAATTAATAGGCCAGTGACCCTTGTATCAGTGGTAGGGAAATTATTGGAGGAGAAGTTTAGGGACAGAATTTACATGTATTTGGAAAAGCATGGTTTTATTATAATAGCATGATTTTATGCGGGCAGGTAGTGCCTCACAAATCTGATTGAGTTTTTTTTGAGTTGATGTAGAGGTGTAGGGAAGGGTAGTGGATCTTGAATATATGGACTTTGGTAAAACCTTCTTGGTAGGCTGGTCTAGAAGGTTAAGTCACAATTGATATATGGTGAATTGGTAAGTGGGATACAAAATTAGCGTAGTTATTTAAGACAAAGGGCATTGGTAGAAAGGACCGTCTTTTCTGTTGCGGTCTGTGGTATTCTATAAAGATCTGTGCCGGTACCTCTAGTTTGTAATGGTGTCTGATAAGTTTGCAGAAAACGCAAAACTTAGTATTGTCGTGGGTGAAGAGTAAGTTTATCAAAGGATACATATTGTGTGCAGTTCTTGTCACATATATGGGAAGTCCAAACCAATTATTGCCTTCAATTAAAGCAAAGTTAAAGATTGAGGTACAGGGCTAAACCAAAGACCCATCATTTATTTATTTGCCTCTGTACTCCACAATTTGAGATTTGTAATAGAAAAATCACATGTGGTTAAGGTGCACATTGCCAGATTTTAATAAAGGTCATTTTTATACATTTTGGTTTCACCAGGAAGAAATTACAGCAGTGTTTATACATAGTGCCCCCATTTCAGGGCACCATAATATTTGGGAAACAGCAATGTCATGTAAATGAAAGTAGTCATGTTTAGTATTTTGTTGCAAATCCTTTGCATGCAACGAGTGCTTGAAGTCTATGATTCCTGGATATCACCAGTTGCCGGGTGCCTTCTCTGGTGATGATCTGCCAGGCCTGTATTGCAGCCATCTTTAGCTTATGTTTGTTTTGGGGGTAGTCCCCTTCAGTTTTCTCTTCAGGATATAAAAGGCATGCTCAATTGGCTTCAGATTGGGTGATTGACTTGGCCACTCAAGAATTTACATTTTTTAGCTTTGAAAAACTCCTTTGTTGCTTTAGTAGTATGTTTGGGATCATTGTCTTGCTGTAGAATGAACCGCTGGCCAATGAGTTTTGAGGCATTTGTTTGAACTTGAGCAGATAGGATGTGTCTATGCACTTCAGGATTCATTATGCTACTACCATCAGCAGTTGTATCATCAATGAAGATAAGTGAACCAGTACCTTCTGCAGCCATACATGCCCAGGCCATAACACCCCCACCTCTGTGTTTCATAGATGAGATGGTGTGCTTTGAATCTTGGGCAGTTGCTGCTCTCCTCCATACTTTGCTCTTGCCATCACTGATATAAGTTAATCTTCATCTCATCCGTCCACAAGACCTTTTTCCAGTACTGATTGCTCTAAGTACTACTTGGCAAACACTAACCAGTGGCTTGCATCTTGCAGTGTAGCCTCTGTATTTCTGTTCATGAAGTCTTCTGCAGACAGTGGCCATTGACAAATCCACACCTGAAGAGTGTTTCTGATCTGTCAGACAGGTGTTTGGGTTTTTTTCTTTATAATAGAGCGAATTCTTCTGTCATCAGCTGTGGAGGTCTTCCTTTGCGATTATTAAGCTCACCAGTGCTCTTTCTTCTTAATGATGTTCCAAACAGTTGATTTTGGTAAAGTCTAATGTTTGGCTGATGTCTCATGATAGCGGATAGACAGTTTTATTCTTGTTTCTCAGTCTCATGGCCAATGGCTTATTTGACTTTCATTGGCACAATGTTGGTCCTCATATTGATAAACAGCAATAAAAGTTTCCAAATGTGATGGAAAGACTAGGTGCTGAGAGCTCTCTTATACCTGCATTAAGGAGGCAATTAAACACATCTGATCAATTACAAATGCCTGTGAAGCCATGTGTCCCAAACATTATGGTGCTCTGAAAAATGTCTGGTTTCTTCCAGGTAGGCGATATACCCTCCCGCGCAATATACCCTCCACTTCTCTTTTTAGTTCCCCTTTCTTCCAGGAGGATCCGAGGTTCCGCTGGGGGAGGGGGAGGATTCCTACTCTCCCACGCAGGGGGGGGGGGGGGGGGGGGTTCCGCTGTCACCTCCCGCGGGCCGCCCTTGGTGAACGTCCTGTCTCTATGTATAAAAACCGCTCCCCGAGCTGTACAAGTTTCTCCATGATGAAACCAAAATGCTGCCCCTAAAAAATGGGTGTCGTGAGTACCTTTAATTAAATCTGACAATGTGCATTTTAACCACATGTGATTTTTTTTTTCTATTACTTATCTAAAATTGTGGAGTACCGAGGCAAATAAATAAATTATGGTCTTTGTCCCAAACATCATGGAGGGCAGTGTGTGTGTGGATTGGACACACTGATTGCATTCCCATTTTAAATGTATACACTATTTAAATATTTCTATTATGAATTCTTAAATTAGCATTCATAATGTAAGCAGGCTGCACAAACTTGATGCTATACACTTTTGCCCTCATGATATTGTTATGGGTTGCAGTTGCAACATGGCATTTTTACGTAGACAATTTCCATTATGAATGCAGAAAAGAGAATAAAGATGGCAGATATTCTGTGTTCATGTTAGATCAACATTTAAAGATTTTGTGACACTCAATAACCAATTGAAACCTAGTAGTGTCAAAGTAGCGCAAACACCAGTTGCTTGTGACTGATTTAAAAGGTAAATGTAGTATGGGATAGTGCGGGGGAAACGGGGCGGTCACTGGTTGGCGCTGACTCCGTGTGCCAAAGGGCCTGTTTCCACGCTGTATCTCTAAAGTTTAAAGTAAAATTTAAAGGAATTCTACACTTGCTTTGTGCTAGTGAAGCAGTGGTCAGGATCTTCCTTCTACACTGCTGTGTTCCTCATTTCAATAGGATGTTAATTTTGTTTTCGGCACCCTTTATTAGATTTGACTATTCAATGGATGTAGTGTCCTGTAACCCCATTGTTTTGGAACCCACAAAATTGGTAAAATCTCATTATCGGAGGGAACTAATTCTGGAAGATAAAATAACATATATTAAATGAGGCTCAATCTTCAAACGAACTGGTGTTGAACATGTTTTAGGAAGTCATTTTAATCTTACTTTAATTATATACACCAATTTTCTGCATTTTACCAGCTAATATTCAATTCTACGCAAACATGAAGTAACCACATTTTCACTTATGAAAGTACTTTGAAGAACAATATTGTGGCTAATAGTAATATGGTTAATAACCATGTGGCTTTATAACATTTAAAATAAATCTATGCAGCTTTTATTAAATTGAAATGTTTTATAATTTTTAAGGAACTGACTAAGCCCCAGATGGGTATAGAACATTATTGACTAATGATCAGGAGTTGTATTCACCAGGAACGTGTTGTGCAGAGTTTCTGTTCCAAGCTCTAGGGTGTTGTTAATAAATTTAGAATATTGGTGCGTGATCCAAATGAACATCTTGAAAACTTGTATGGAGTGATGCTTTGTGGCATGTTGTGTTGTAAATCATCTTTTATTGTGCACTTGCTTTATTACATCTGATCTGTAGTTACAAATAGTGAAACTTTTTGATTGAATCATTAAGTTTACATTAATTGCTGTTTTCAAACTTCTCTGAGCCTTTTTGAAACAAGGATGACCAACAATTCCCTCCAACTTTTTCTGGAATAATTTTTCAGTAACAGTTATATGCAGATACTTAAATATTTAAAAGCATCAGTCCAGATGTTTTTTTTAATAAAGTCACACCATGTTCCCAATAAATCAGGCCGCATGCAATATTTCTTTTAGAAAAGTAATAATTGTTTTCAATCAGAAAGCATCAGTTTAATGATGTTGTTTTAGTATCTTGTAGTTTTCATGTAGTTGCTGTTGTTTTTTTGTCTCACTAAGTGTGCCCTTACCAGGATGTTAATATTAAATGGTATATAGAAACATAGGTAGAATATAATGAATTTTCAACTGACAGTTTGAACAAATGTTCCTTAGTTTTAGTATTATTGATTGTCCAGAGTAGCAAGCCATACTGATTTCCAACTATAATTCTTGCCAAAACAATCATTTCATAAATGCTGCAGAGGAGTGAGTGAAACATGCTTGTAAAATTAATTAGCCTAATTTTGTACTGTTGTAGTTAACAATGACAAATTTCAGTTCAGTTTACTGTCAACGTATACCAGGGTACAGTGAAAAGCTTTTGCTATGTCCTCACCAGTCAGCGGAAAGACAATACGTGATTACAATCGAGCCATTTACAGTGTATAGATGCATGATAAGGGAATAACATTTAGTGCAAGGTAAAGCCAGTAAAGTCCGATCAAAGATAATCCGAGGGTCAATGAGGTAGATCGTATTTCAGGACCGCTCTCCAATTGTGGTAGGATGATTCAGTTGCCCGAAATCTCTGTGTTCAGCTCCATTTTCCAACCATCATTCCCAGAGTTTTTCCCAATTATAGAGGGGCATTTGCATGCAGGGAGGAACAATCAAATGGTTACCTTTTTTCTATGGCTGCTGAGCAAAAAAGATATGTTGACATGAGTAATGGAGTCTGTCTTCAATCATGCAGGAGAAGTTGATGCAGGAGAGGAAACTACTAGGAATGAACATTGTTTTATGTTTTTATGTTACACGATTGCTAGTTTAATGGTCTACTTTTTCTATGATATTCCTAATATGGGGCATTAGGGGTCTCACCTTGTTTCCAGATTGTCAGTTCAGATATGTTTATTAGTTCACTGTTATTTTTGCACTCTGGTAAGGCTATTTTGTTACCCAGTTAGCTGTGGCATATTGTACATTCAAAGCTCGAATTGTAGGATATTATTCAAACTTTCATTGTACTGGACTGTTTATAGGCGATGTAATTTTCTTCAGCAGTATAAACAAGCAATGTTTAATCTTGATAGAGCAGAAGTTCTGATGAAATTGAGTAAAATGTATTTATTCCTATGGTTTAGGTTTATTAATGTCATGTGTACTGAGGTACAGTGAAAAGCTTTGTTTTGCATGCTATCCAATCACGTCAAATAAACTATACATAAATGCAATCAGATCAAACTCAAGTAAAATAGAAAGAGCAAAGGGCAAGATACAGAGTGCATAATATAGTTCTCAGTATTGTGGCACAACAGTTCTATAGACAAAGTGCAATATGGGGTAGAGACAATGCCCTTTTCTTACGGTAGGACTGTTAAGACACCTGATAACAGAGGGGGAGAATGTGTTGAACTTTTGATTTGAAGTGAACATTTTACCCTGGTTAATGAAACCGTTCATTATGCATCTAATTATTACAGTGTTAACTCTGCATACACATATCTTACTTTCTCATTAAATTGGAGCCACTTTTCAGGACAATCCCAACCAATTGGTAAAATGAATACGAGACAATAATGAAGTAGTATCTATTCAGTTGAATGACTGGTATTTGTCACCATGAATGCTGGCTGGCAGGTTCTGGGACTGCTGCGTGAATGCAGAGGTGCCATACTTACCAGCGAACCTCTGCCGTTGGACTCCCCAATGAGCAGGAGCGTGATGAGGTTCTCCAATATTTACATTGGAGAATCTGTTCTTGCAACCCTGAGCAGAATCTATGAACCCATTCATTGGAATGGTAATTCTAGGGCTGCAGTGAAGAAAGGAAAGACCAAGGTAATTTATAATCTTTAATAATATGTTTGATGCTTTTATTTATACTTTTACTTGATTTTAAAAAAAAAAATCATTTCATTCTCCGTAGTTTGCCATTGTTGAAACCAAACTTCAGCTTTGACAAATGGCTAAGCTGGAGTGGGGCTCTGCAAGCTGTCAGAAAAAAATCCAGAGGAGTCACGTGGGACTTTTCTCTCCTTCCCACATCACCCCATTTCAAAATGTGGAATGTTGTTGATTGGCCTGGGGGTCATCTTGGTCCGCAAGGTCTCCCAGATCCAGCAAAGGCAAGATGAGGGAAAGGGGTATTGTATTAATGAGCGTGATCAGAAGTCTACACCTTGGCTAAAGTGCTGGATTATTATTATTATGATTGAAGGCATTTATGCAATGCAGAGTTGGTTGAAACAGAAACAATGGTTTATTCATTATAAAAAAATACTGAATACGACCTGAATATTTCAAGTGACCATTCTTTAAGATTTGATTTAAAAGATTGGATTAAAGCTGCCAATCAATAATCTGTTTCTCATGGCATTTATTTCAATTTATTTTTTGAAAAAAGGCAGCTTTTCAAACGTTCCATGCATTCAGCGAGCTTTTTTGAGTGAAGATGGATCGTTATTTATTTAGAAATACTTAATAGTTCAAATAACAGGGTATGGAATTGGGGAGGCATGGGGAATAGATCAAATGGGGGTGGAGGGTGATCAACTGAGTTCACGAGGCTTTCTAAATTTAAAAATTGATTACCTAAATTGGAAGGAAAGTGACTTGTATTTAAATCCTGTGGGTTGCATGTAACTACAGAGGGTTTTTTTCTCCCTTTCAGGGCATGTAATACTGCATTTAGATGCATTGTTGAATTTGCTGGGAGTTACTCTTTTTTTTTACATATACAAACTGAACAATTTGGCCCCTTGTTTTATTTATAAAGGTTCAGTGTATCTTTGCCTGCCTACTTCAGTCTGCAAGGGAGTTACAGAAACACCCCACGTTCATCGAGCCGTGAGTCATGACTAATTTTTCCAGCTGTGTTAATAAATGTGGACATGGAAACGATCAGTTTTAATAGCAACAATATACAAAGATACGGTGTACACAACAGTGGAAAATGAGTAGTCTGCAATGCAGTATCAACTCTGGCCAGACCAATTTGATATGTAGGTTTATTTTTTAGGGGAACACTATTACTAATCTGCAAGCAACAATTTGAGACCACTAGTTTTAAATTGGGACCAGTAATTACTGGATACCTGGTGTGATTTTAGTTGCATTGTTTACTTATCACAAGATGAGTACTGGAGCAATTCAAGATTTGTCATATATTTTTATTGTTTTAACACAGATTTGCTATTTGGGTTTGCCACTTACTGAAGTTTTTTTTTCTCCAGGACACAGGAGGAGCCAAATTGACTTTATAGTGTACAAAAAACCCATCTAACTACAAAAAAACAGCAGTAAAGTTTCAATTATTGCTTCAGAAAAGAATGATCTTTTCAACTCTAGGTTGCACTCTGCAGAGAACCAAATTGCACCTGACGGTGAACATCCAAGGTGACAGACAGGTAGTTCTGGCAAAAGCCTGAATTTACAGACTGAATTGTCACCAATAGTCAAACTTCTTCAATTAATGAATAAAACCTGATAGTGTGCATCTAAATAATTTTGCCATATCATATCCATACTTTGTTAGATGCACAATCATGAAATGAAACATTTTTTACTTTTGGGAACACCCTGAGACTTTTCTCCCTCACAGTAAGAGGAACTGTTTGGAACAGAGAAAGATTTACACTCAAATCGGCTCTGCTCATCTTATTTGTCCTTTCCACTATGTGTCTTACTTTCAGATGGAAGGAAGACAAAATATTTTGCTTCCCATTTAATCCTGTTTTAGTTTTAAGCTTCCAAATATTTTTTCCTAGAATGTGGGAAGAGTCATGTGTCATAGACCTATGATCTAATTTATTCCTGTATTATTTTTAGAAATTGCGAGTGGGCAGAGCTACAGGCATAATAAAGTGCAAAGAAATATTTGATCTGTGTTACAGAATTAAAATTTGGAACAGCCCTCCCATAAAACTTGATATTCTTTCTCATTGTCCTAGTGCAGCAGGTATTGTTTTTGCAGCATCTAATCGACTTGAATCTTATGTGGGATTGTTGTTCATTTGGAAAAAAAAATGTATTGTGAATACGAATCATTTTAAAAAAGAGCTTCTTCATAATATTAGTTGAACCGGTTTTAGTAATGAAAGTAGTTAGAAATACAGCATTATGATTCATTAAAGGTTGTATTTCCACCAGTGGAACTACATTGTTCCCAGTTATTTCTGCCAGGAGAAGGTAATCATTTGTTAATACAGCTAAAAATATCTATCATCCCCCGACCATCATTTTTCATGCTGTGGAGCAGAAAGCATTCAGATCTTTTGTGTTGTTGCCGCTCTCCTACTAATCTCTGGAAGAGCTGACTCCATGTCGAGGAATGTGAACTGGGCAATCTCTGAGTGGAACGCAAGTTGGGGAGGGGAGCAGTTCATCAGTTTTTTTCAAGAAACATCTTGTATCTGAAAATATTCTGTCCATGTTGAAAGCAGTCTTTCAACTGTGTGTTTTTAAATTGTTTATCCGTTGCATCTAGGCTAACACTAAAATCTTGAAGATTAACAATTACTCAAGAATATTCCTCTGATTAGTTTGGGAGTTTAATGGAATGTTTTACCGTGGTGTATGAGCTTTTCTATAATTTGTTTAAATCTACAATTTGACTGCTTTTTTTTCTCTTATCAGAACTAGATATAATGCTGCATTTAAAAAAAAAAAAATTAAAATAGCTCCAGTTTTAAATCAAGTGGCCTTAATTGCTTCAATGTAGTACTTAGTAATAGATTTCTTTCTGCAACTAATAATCTCAATGTCATAGACCCCAAGATCATTTATTGGCCAAAGGACATTATACACCAAAATTTAATTTGCATAGAATTGTTATATACAATAGTTTGGTGCATACATATCAAACAAGACTTGACAATGTGCTCCATTGGTATAACTTGTATTGTAAGATATTGGGTACATTTGTTGATTAAACACAACTAGAAGTTTATTTGTCCCTGTTTCGTCCCTAGATTCTGTACAGTGCTCATTGCATGGACTGTTTGGATGTACACATCATAGTTGAAAGGTGATATGAAATGTGTAAGTTAGTTTCAGTGCAGTTTTCTCACAAGCGCATTTCTGGCTAAATGCATTGCTGTCTAAAACTAGAAATATAATTATTTTTGTACATTCACTTTGAAATTGCTTCCTAATTTGTCTCAAGTTGAATTTAGATTAATTTTTAAGCGTTGTGCAACGCTTATTTGATGTCATAGTTTAACTTGCAAAGTTTGATGATGAAAATATTGTTAAGATAGTTGAGGTTTACAGCTCTGAATTGTAGTGAATTTTGTAGTCTTGATTAGTCAAAAGGCAGTTTAGATAACCAGAACATGAAGGCCAAGCTATAGAAAAGAAGCAGCGCTACATCATTTTAACTACATCTGTTTAAGAATTAGAAAATTAAAATGCACCTTAAATCCCGATTTTAAATGCTGCTAAGCATGTAATTGCTTGGAAATGAGCTGCATCAGCTGTGGAGATTAACTTTTTAGGAAACAGAGATAACTACAGATGCTGGTTTACACTGAAGATAGACACAAAATGCTGGAGTACCTCAGCGGGACAGGCAGCATCTGGAGAGAAGGAATGGGTGACGTTTTGGGTCGAGACCCTTCTTCAGACTGAGAGTCAGGGGAGAGGGAGGTATAGAGATATGGAAGGGTAAGGTGCGAAAACAAGAATCAAAGGGGACGAAGCACAAGGAAAATGCAGATTGGATCATTGTTCGCAGTGGGGCAGGTGACAACGAGGCATATAATCAATAACATTTAATCAGGGGGACAGTGAAACTAGTCCGAGAACTTGGATGGGGGAGGGATAGAGAGGGAAAACAAAGGTTACTTGAAGTTAGAGAAGTCAATATTCATAGCGCTTGGTTGTAAGCTGCCCAAGCAAAATATGAGGTGCAGTTCCTCCAATTTTTGTGCGGCCTCACTCTGACACTGGAGGAGGACAGAAAGTACAGAATGGGAGGGGTCGTGTTTAGCAGCCGTGAAATCACATAGGCCTGGCGGACTGAGCGGTGGTGTTCAGCTAAACGATCACTCAGCTGATCTCTTGTTTTCACACCTTGCTCTTCCATATCTCAAGATTCAAGAGAGTTTATTGTCATGTGTCCAAGATAGGACAATGAAATTCTTGCTTTGCTTCAGCACAACAGAATATAGAAGGCATGGATACAGAACAGATCAGTGTGTCCATATACCATTATATAAATATATACACACATGAATAAATAAAACAGATAAAGTGCAAATAAACAGATAATGGGCTATTAATGTTCAGAGTTTTGGTTGAGTTGAGTTTAATAGCCTGATGGCTGTGGGGAAGAAGCTGTTTCTGAACCTGGTCGTTGCAGTCTTCAGTCCTCTGTCTCCCATCCCCTGACTCTGTCTGAAGAAGGGTCTTGACCCGAAAAGTCACCCGTTACTTCTCTACAGAGATGCTGCCTGTCCCGCAGAGTTACTCCAGCATTTTGTGTCTTATCAAATATGGTCCAATGTTTGTGTTTTCTGCAAAAATGTCAACACTTTCTTGTTTCAGTTTCTTATTGCCAGCTCTTTTTTTTAATGACCTTTTAGTTAGTTTGTTCATAATTAATACATTTCTGATCTATAGATTAGAATTTAGTGTATCTGGCACTTGTTTGCCAAATAATTGGTATAAAATATACTTATTGGAAAATGGATAAGCTCATGGTTTAAATCTGATTGCTATACCAATCATTTCTGCCTAACCTTTCCAGAAATTGGAATTGTCCATTCAAAATTATAACAAATGATCTATCAATTAAACTGAAGGTGGTTCATATCTTGGAATTCAAATTTATTTTTTTTACAAATATTAATGTCAAGACTTGTTGAGAAAAAATATCAAACTATTGGGTATGGCATTCTATGTGAGATCTTATCAGAACTAGGACTGAATCAAACATTTAACCAGAAGCCACCAGCATCCTGTTGGTTTTTAAGCCCTCCACACTGTGTTCCTTCACATTGAATTTTCTTATCCTAATTTAATCACTCTTTAGGAAAAGGGTAATATCCACCTCATTTTGCATTTTCCTTTAAGCTTTTGGAATTTCAAATTAGTTCTGATTATAACACGTGTGAGATAAAAGTGTAATTTTGTTAATAGCCTTGAGTTGTCTCCAGTGTATGAGAAATAATCTTTCTCACAGTTGTGCAGTGCAACAAAAAAACCTACATTTTAATTTGGAATGGCCTTCAGAGAAGTAAACTGTGAAATCAACTGTGTTTACTGTTACTATTTTGAATATATTGTTTAAAAGCAAATAAAAAGGTAATTTAGTTTCATTTTTACTTGGTGTGTGATTAGTGCAAGTCCCGTCTTACAGGTGTGTAACACTGAACACTTTCCCCTTTTTTAACTTCCCAACATGCAGGGTGTAAAACACTGCAACTGAGTCACTAATAGTGGAAGAGATGGAGGCTGGTGTCCTCGCAGTGTGTATTCTCATTTGGCAAGCTTTCAATTCATTTTTTTTTACTCATTTGTTCCAAAAAACAACCCAAGGATTCTTTGCAGTTGATTTCAAATAGCTTTTTTTTTACTGGACTGAGCATTCCATAAGGTATCATGTCTTGGAAAAGAACTATGTATAGAATTGTGGAAAGTGGAATGGGGAATTAATGATGGTCATGTAGTTGAGACAAAGTCAACCGTGCAGTTTCTGGTTTATTAATGTGTAATTTTTAAAAAGATATCTTTAACTCATGTTTTTCTACTCTGAGCAGTTTATATCCATTAAACAATGCTTTACTCTCACAGGAGTTCACCTGGCATGCGGTCTATGTTTGGACCACTGCAACACAGGATCTGTAGGGTAGGGTGATGCAACTACCAAAACTATATTTGTGAAGATTTGCATATTGTTTGGCGTGTGATCTTAATGGAGCTTATGTTATTTCCCATGTGCTTTTTTTTTTTTTTTGTAACAGCATTCTAAATTTTGCCACACGTGGGTTTAGAATTAACAAGTTAACTGCTTGGAGTAGTCTAGACAAGTGAACGCACTGCACTTCTGTGACATAATTGAGGTTATAAAATACTGGATGGTGATTTATAATGTATTTATAACTCGTCTTCTCAGTGGTGTTTTCATCTTTTTTTTAATTTTTTTTAGTTTTATGTGATTTCAATGTGTTTTTCTCCTGTCCGTTATCGCTCTCATATGTAATGGCTCCAATGCAGCTAGATGAAAGAAGTGCGTGGGCAGGTGTATAAAGTGGGTTCGAATCAGGTCAGTATGGAGAATACTGTAAGTGATCGCCTCTGAATACCCTTACTTAAATTGGAATCCTAATTTTAATTTGGTTGTTTTGGCATGATTGCAGTCTAAAATGGAGTTCAGTCAGTCATTTAAGTTGCTTCAAGTGGTAGTGCGACCTCTTTAAATCTTTAAGGAGCTTCATTTGGATGAACCATTTCCTCTTGTTTCTCTGAAGGTAGGACAAGGAGTTCAGACTTCCTTTTACTAAATCTGTTGATATGGACCTCTTTGCCTGTTCCAGTAAGTTTGAAATTAAATTGTGGTACAATGTTATGCACACTGCTCTCTAAGCATGCACAGTCCAGATAGACTGGCACTTTTGTTGGTGGGCTTCTTTCCCTTGCAGTTGGTGTAATTTGTTGCCAGATATTTAGTTATCACAAAGTTACTTTTCCCACAGGTTTTATTTCCAAGACATGGTACTTGCCTGGAACCTTTTTACAAAAGACTGGTAGATGACCTCTTAAAATGCAAGTTGCCCGAAACAACTGTGAAATCATCTGTGTGATTTGTAAATCTTGCCGACAATAAAATGTACTCGGATGTAAAAGTATGTTTCCGATGGCTGCCTTGCCCTGCAAGTCCAGACTCCAAAAGAAATGTCTGTAGAAGACTACTGCATTTGCATTGGATCTTGCGGTAAACCCATGAAATCCTAACCAGGTGTTGAAGATTGTTCTCTTCCTATATGGGAAGGGAAAATTCTTCAACTGAGGTGTGATGTAGGAGTCCCCACTAATGCTGCTGTATATATATATATAGTGCTCTCTGGCAATACCCAGGTGCTAGCTATAGTGTTCCTATGGTATCATTATGCAGAACAAAGTCCACTTTTTGGAATGGTAATATATTTGATGGTAGTAGTCTCTGGAATGTTGTGGTTTTACAATAATAAATATTCCGTGTATGCCTTGGTACTGGCAAAGATTTAAGTGGATTAACCAGCTTCTATAATAGAATACACTATTATGGCTTGGGATAGCAGTGGTTATATTTCCAGCTTCAGTAATTAATTTCTGAAGCTCATTGTTCTCAAATATAGTCCCAATTTGTTAATATGTTTAAAAGTAACATTCTATTTTAAAACTGTTTTAACTTTTAATCAAATCTATTGCTCCAGTACAATTTTATAAAAATTATTTTACTTTCATTGAGTCCTATAGTTATGAATAAGTTAATATCAAGCAGTCACTGGATATGCAAAAAGCAACTGATTTGATTTTCCTAACTACCTGGAGAATATGCCATGTCAAATAAACGATCAGGTAGGAGGACGTTGGATGTTAAATTTGCCAAGGAGCTTGAACTCTATATTCAAAATATAATGTTTAATTACTATATTATATTTTTTGTTCTAAGGACCGGTTTGGCAAAAAAGCAACTGGAGTTTTAATAGCTGTGGGTTTGGTAATATTACTGAAAATATCTTCAGACTGAATATTGTACAATCAATGAGCGATATTATGAACTCATTGTATATATTATTTAGTTTAAATTGTCCATTGAATTTGGGGAAAGGCACAAGGTATTGGAAACATACTTTGTCAGAGGGAGACTAGAATAACTTGTTACTTATTGTGATTCCTAATTTCCTGTCTAACCTTGTTTTGCATTATGACCCGTGTATTACAGGAGATGCCAGTCGGCAGAGAATCAGATTTACAGACGATCGAGTCTGCAAGAGTCATCTCCTGAACTGCTGCCCACACGACATTCTTTCTGGAACGGTAAATAATTTTGTTAACAAAATATAATAATGCATTTTATTTATGGGCGCCTTTCAGAATACTCAAGGACACCTTACAGATTAAAACAAGCAAATTACAGAATTTGGAGAGAGAGCAGCGGCAGCTAGTCGCGCCAGCGTTCACTCTCACTTCCGGCAGCCATTTTCTCATTTGCAGCACACCAATAAAAATAAGACACAACATTAAAGAAGAATTGAACATAAAACATAAACATCCCCCCACAATGGTTCCCACTGTGAGGGAAGGCAGCAAAGTCCAGTCCTCTTCCTCTTGTTCACCCCGTAATCGGGGCCTATTTGAGGCCTCCGCAGTCGCCGCAATAGCGGCCCGATGTTACAGGTCCTCTCGCCGAATATGTCCTTTTGGCTTTGAAATTGATCAAATCCTTAGAACAACAATTTTATTCCTTTAGTAATTTTAAACATCTCTTATTGTTATTCTTCTGACATTATGAACATTTTGTAATAAAAATGGAGCCTGCTAAAGTACCTCCTTAATTGGTTACTGTACGTTCAATCAGTAGAATCTTTTCAGTTGGTTCAATGTGAAATAGTTATAGTTCTGCAAACAATTATTTTCGCCTTTTTAAACCAAATCGTTTATTCATCATTTAGAAACAAGGAACTGTAGATACAGGTTTACACAAAAGGACATTAAGTGCTGGAGTAACTCAGTAATAATTGCAAGGTAGTTTTTTGTACTGCTGTCATGTCATGGTGGCAACTTATCCAACTTACATTGACCATCGTAGCAATTATACTTTATTCTGGATAATATGTTAACATCAACTTATGATCATCTTCCCTGTTCTTTACAAGGCTGACTTTCCTTGCTTTTCCAGTTTACAGACACTCTCCGACTTGTGTAAGGGTTACATTCCATAAACCCGTACCTAAATCAGATTTTACATGTCGGAAACACCTTGAAGCTAGATAGAAACAAGGAACTGAATCGGTCTGAAAAATGGTCCTGACCTGCAAATCACCTATCCATGTTCTCCAGAGATGCTGCCTGACCTGCTGAGTTACACTAGCACTTTTTGTCATTTCACCTTAAAATTAGGTGATGATGCCACTGGTCTTCACCAGTTGCTGCCGGTTGACACGGACGGTGTTGTAGCCACAGGCCGACAGTGCTTCCTTCAGTCCCCTGCCACCGACAGGATACGCTAAGTCACCATGAGGCTCCCTCCCCTCTCGCCAGCTGCGGCTAATTCCTATCGGCCTGCGTTTTGTTCACTCCACCGCCGCCCCCTCCTTGTCCCCTGGAGCAGTTGACATCTTCCAGAGTGACAACCATGGTTGTCCAGATTGCTGCTTTGCCAGGTGTCTCGCATAAGATTTATCATTGAAATAAATTGTAGGATCATTATTATATTTCTGATGTGGGTCTTTGCTGAGAGAAAATTGGTTGCTATATTCCTACAAGTGGTTTTGCTTCAACAGAGCTTCATGATAAACTAGCAAGGCTGTCATACAATTTATGTGACGGCTTTGTGCATGGGAAATGTGCACTTCAAATTAAAGTTGCCAAGGCAAAGGCTTCAGAAATAATCTGTTTTTTCTCCATTTTGATTGTTCTGAAATGATTCTATGAACATAGCTGCAATAACACAGGAAACGGGACACCTAACACATTCCATCATGTAATGGGATAGCTTGACGTTTCTTGTCACCATTGTAAGAAATGACCGCATGCGATGACTGTAGTGCATTGCTACTGTAACATCATTTTGTAGAGTCATGGTCAAACAGCTCTTGTTAGTATAGCCATTGTCGGCTGTGGGGTATACACACAGTGAAACTCAACAGCACGACAGTGAAACCAGTATAACGACTAGGGTGGGGGTGGGATGGAGAAAGAGGGGATGTAAGGGCTCATTTGCCAATGCTGTCCAAGTTTAATCCATGTCTTTATCTTAAAATATTGATGTTCTGGGCATCAATGAACATTGGGAATGTTTCCACATGAATTCGTACTTGATTCAGATAATTAAACATGCACAATCATCTTAACCAGGTCCAATCTGATTGTTATTGGAGCTGTTACATCCACAAACGCTTTGCCAGTTGGGTCGGAGAGACACATAATTGTGTGCAATTTGTGTTTTTTTGTCGATTCAAAGGCCATTTGTAGTGAATAATTCCCAGCGAAATTTGTTTCATTTAGTCTCAGAGTAAAGCTTAAAATTTAGGCTTTATACAATCATATTTCATATGAAGCTTTTTTTAATCTCAGATTTATACGATTTATATGTGATGTTTATTTTTATCATGCTTCCTAATCCCATACTCGTGAACGAAATACAGGTGACTCGCATTATGAGGTAGAAAGCATTCCTAGAACGAGGCCAATTACAATTTTCCATAATGTGAAGCAGTGTCATATGCGCTTATGCCAAGAAATACAAATTGAAAAAAATTGTTGTTTTATTTACTTTTATTTGAGAGTGAATTTGATTCCCTTTCTTAAATTTTTGAGTAACGATTTACAAATTTTCTTACGGTGAATTTTGTGACGCATGTGGCCATCGCATGGTTGTTGATTGAATAAAATTTGTAAGAGTCTGCGGCAAGATCAAAAGGTCCACAGAATGATTAAAATCAGTGATTTGCTGTTACCTAGATCAGCTATCTCTCATCTTGGCAATAACATTTAAATAAACATAAATTGAACCAGTACCAGCATACAAATGGCATTCAACTCCATTCTTGTAAACCATGTCATTTAAGCACCCTGTGTTTTTTTTTAAACTTTTAACACCAGATTTACACCCCTAAGCCTGCTAGTGCTGTCTTCTTATGCAGGGGACCATGAAGTTGCATGAGCAAGGTGGAGGTAGTTGGACAATTACAAATGATGTATATGGATCAGAAATGTGCATCATAAGAAGTGAAATAGATTACCTAGAAGCTTGAAATGCTTTAAAGTTCATGTTATGACTAATTAAGAGATCTTGGTTACAAACTGGGCAATATTAACATCTAACTTTTCTGGGCTGCAAGATTTTTGTATTATTGGAAAAAGGTGGGGAACAAACCGGGTACAACAGTGGAAAGTAAAGTGTTCGTTGGCGGTGAAAAGGCAGATGTCTAACTGAAGAATAGTAAAGATATGAGGCCCTGGTAGTTATCTGAGAACTTTGACAGCACTAAAATTGGCAGGAGTGAATGTATAAATGTACACAACGTAGTTACAGTTGTAAATTTTAATTTAACAAGTGGAGAACCAAAGTAAGCCATGTAACAAGGGCAATCAAAGTTCGAGAATATACTTGGGACGGTTTTATTGCTGTTTCAGAAATGACAATGCACAAAGCCAACTAACATGTTAAAAACAGCTAGCTAGCTTAGCTATAATTTAACAAATATAGTGAAAAGTAGAAATCTGGCAAACAGGGAACAATATAAATATCCAATTATAATGTGTAGCAAATTAAATAACGGATAATGGTTAAGCATTAAAGGATTCTGTAGTGCAAATGCAGAGGAACAATTTCACAGGAAGGATTTTGGGAAAGGGGCAAGATCTTAGAATTTTAAATTTAGGAAACACCGGCAAATGGTAATTGGGACTCCTATCCCTCATAAGTTTTGGATGTTGAGTATCAAATGTAACTATTGCATGAACACAATTAATATGTTAGGGTACTAATTGCACAAGATCTTATTTAAATAGGCACAAAGATCTGCATGGTCTATGCACCTTTTTTTTCCAGAAGCTCGTGTGTTTGTTAAAATCATGTTTCAGAAGTGCAATATTGCTTGTAAATAATTTTGGAGTATCCTAAAGTGCTTAAAGTGGTTATGTTTCTTTATGCAGAGACCTTAATACCAATTCCTGGATACCAAGAATGTTATTGTTCAGCAAGTTAAGCAGGTTTCAGGCTTCCAAGGCCGCCGTTGCTATGTTTTGTTCTGACACAGAAAACAAACTCTATAATTAAGCAGACTAAATCGGATCAGTAGTGAGTTAACTATAAATAATTTATGATGCTTTAAGAAGAAACAACGCATCTTCATTTAAAATAAACTTGCAACCCATGGTTTTTGTTTTAAAAGTTACTGGAATATTGTAGAGGGGAGGGCAGGGGCATAAGCTTGGCAGATGAAACTTTTCCCTTTTTTTTCAGATATAGTACATTTTTGCTCATCCTACACTTATTGTTCTGGAATATTCACTATCCAACACTAACCCGTGTGTAACAGATCTTAATTCACCGTAGATATTCTCATTAATTTCCTATTCCGTCTCAGACACGTTTTTTTCCAAAACCTATAGTTGATTTATCATTATATTTCAATTGTTTATCTGATGGTCAGTGCAAATCAAAACTTTCAGGCCACGTGCCTCCAACTCTTCCTTCAACTTACAGCCCATCCAGCCATCTCATTCATCTGGAGAGTAATTTGTTGTACTGTATACACCAAGCTTATAAATGACCGTACTCTGATAACAGCCCACAACATCTGCTAAAGATAGCTTCATATTATCATGATGTGCTCAGAAACTAGAACAAATGTTAGACAAATGTTTATTCAATTAGCTGGCTTTAACATCATTAAATACAAGTGAAACTTGTAACATGGAAGTGGCTGCAGCTTTTGGAAGTGCAGTTGCTTGTTAAACTATTCTCACATGAATATTTTCCTCTCATTGTGGGTGGCTTGTGCAACTTACTGGGGTTCGGAGCTTCTGGGGGTACTGTCTGTTCCGCAGTTCGAGATTTATTGTGCATATTTCTACCTTTTCAGGATACTCGTTACTGTTGGTTTACCCAGTTACAATTAACCACATATGAGCTATTCTGCAGATTTTATGACATTTATCGTAGCTCATTCCACTCCTAACATTAATCAGACAGCTTTCTGTGCAAGAATGACCTTTAAATTGAAGCAGAGCATTCTCTATTATTGTCAGGCCATTATCTGTGAGAACTTAAAATTCGTACATCCGACATATTCGATAATCCAACACATTGTAACACACTGTGACAGATTAACAAGAAAGGATTTGCCTGTCGGAAGCAAGAGGCCTGTACTGTCACCCAAACAATTCCCTCATCTTTAGAGTGTAAATAAGGAACTTGTGTAAAATAACTTTATGATGTGTATTGATAACTTACCACTTGTTTTGCTGTGCAAATTTCTCTATGCCGAGTCCTTAAATCATTTGCTGCTTTAAATGTAGCTGCAAATGGTTCCTTATATTTGATTATAACCACCTATTATTTTCTATTGTCTCTTTGGTGCGGAACAGTCTAGTATTTTTGTTTCCTATTTAATATTGATTAGTTAGTAATACAAAAAATATTCTCCTATTTCCTACAGCGAATGGACCTTGGAGAATGCACAAAGGTTCATGACCTTGCACTAAGAGCGGACTATGAAATTGCCTCCAAGTTGAAGGACCACTTTTTTGAAATGGATGTAAGTAGTCATGTGATTAATTGGTACAAACGTTATGAATAATGTTTATTTCTATTTCTTAATGTGTGTTCCTATTCCACGTCAAGATGAGAAATCTTTAAAGTGATTAAAAATTGCCAACTTCCATTTCCAATTAGGGTTTCAGTTTAATTTCCTTTTTAAAGAAAATATGTTGTGTTCCAAATTATAGACTACTTAGCTAATTTGTTGGAATAATTTAATGAAACCCAATATACTGCAAGGATAATAGAGATCTCAGTAGACCTTGTACAACTGCTCTCAAATTCAGCAGAAACTGGTATTGATATCACAACCTTGCTCAAACATGCTGTACACTACAACATCATTGGTATTTGCCAAGAGTTGTTGAATCTCACAAAGTAGATCTTTAATGTTTTTTTCCATTAAGCAACATTTTTGTTTCAACATCTAAGCACAAATGTTCCCTTTCAAAATCCTAAAAATATAAATCAAATCACTGCCCAGCATTCTGTATTTTAAGGATTATAACATTAGTTGATAGCAAAGTTTAACCTATGGACATCTAGTGAATCTGCAAATTAATCCTTTTGAAAGTTAATTTATACTCTCTCGAAGGTGCAGTGTCCAGACTTGTGCATAGACTTTTAGATGTACTCTCTGGCTGCTTACAGTTGAAGCCAAACTGTGCCCTTTTAACTTTTCTACGAATAAAGGCTAAACATTTTAAAACCATTGCTTGTTTTTTTGTTTTTTTTACCCAAAGTATAATAAATTCACTTTAGATCATCATCATCATAATACCAAAACTGAATTTGCAGAAACAGTCCAGACCCAAAACATCACCTATCTATATCCTCCAGAGATACTGATTTTTAAATTTCTAATAACTGAGTGGGGCAGGCAGCATCTCTGGAGGGAATGGACGGATTACTTTTGGATTGGGACCGTTCAGACTGACTGGAGTGGGAGGTAAAATCTGGAAAAGAGAGGTGGAATGGGGCAAAGCCTGCAAGCGACAGGTGGACAGAATGAGGAAGTGACAAAGGTTAGAGGTGACAAGGAGACAAAAGGATGTCGGATAAGCAAAGAATTGAAGTGTAAAGACAGGGAGGGATATGAGTGGACGGGGACTGGGGTGGGTAAAGATCGGGATAAAATGGAAATGCCTGACTCGTGGATGGAAGATGAGCGTACAGAGAAGGAGAAGTGACTGGAATGGTGAGAGAAGTGTGTGCACACTAGGAGGTGGGAGGGGGCAGAGCAAGGAGAGAGGGTGTGGGGATATTCACTGCTCATACTGTTGGGCTGTAAATTGGCAAGACCATATGTAAACTAGGTGGCCGCTCCATTGAACAATTGCGCTATGTCTACCAAGGCCTACTGCAGCTCCCTATTGCTAGCCATTTTAACTCTCCTTCCTATTCCCATACCGAACTTTCTGTCCGTGGCTTTTCCCATTGCCAGAGTGAGGCCAAATGCAAACCGGAAGAACAGCACCTGATATTCCGCTTGGATTACTTACAAACCCTGTTGATATAATAAATATTTTGAGATTTTCTTTTGACGATTTAGTGATGTGGAGCAGTAATTGAATAGACCTGTTTCTGAATCTGCCTTGCTTGGCAACGGATTTGTACATATTTGTTGTAGAAATTAGTTCTTGGATGCTGGTGAATTATATTTGTGTTGAACTATTTGCACAGATACTTTTGATTATTTCCCCGCATTCTGTCACCGTAACAGGATATGAAATACTTTGAAATAGGAAGCAAAATGCTCAACAGATCAGGTAGCATTTACAAAAAAAAAGAGACTCTTCATGTTTCAAGTTAGACTGTTGCTGAAACTGTGAACCAAAGATATAGTATTGACATTGTGTTTTCCAGAGAGTGGTCTTAACGTTGTTGAAAACACTGCACAGACTATAGGCAACTACTATTTATCCATTCATATTAATGCAATTGTCTCCCTCAAAAAAAAAAAACTACTTTATTCCTAATATCACTTTCCCAAGCTTGGCACTCAATCACGGAGCTATCCACATCAATAAACTAGAGATCAAACATTGATTTATTGTAAAATCAGTAATGGTGCAACACTATGGTCAAGTATTCGGCCGTTGGGATTGAACCAAACTTCATCCACATACATTTTGAAAATTCTTAATTTTATGAAACATACATCTCCTCTCCAAATCTGTACACCTCCCTTTCTCGGCCTCCCTTGACCTCTATTTAAGCGTGTTACAAACTTAATCATTGATCCCGAAATGTCCTAGATATAAGTTGATTGCACTTCCAAGACTAACTATTGTCTCCTCCTCTTAAGGCGATGGATCACTTGCAGTCATTTATCACAGACTGCGACAGAAGAACCGAAATTGCAAAGAAACGGTTGGCAGAAACCCAAGAAGAGATCAGTGCAGAGGTGGCAGCAAAGGTACGATCCATACTATTCACTAATAAACTCAGGGGGTTAGCTACAAGGTGGGATGGTAATGAAAGGAGTAATATAGCAATTTTCATGTATGGACAGCAAATTACTGGCATCAAGTAAAATTAATGTAAACATTTCTTATATTGCTCAGTTTATCCCTGTATCTTGCATTAATTTTTAATTCTTCTGTAGTTCTATACATTTAGTTAATATATACTGACGTACAGTGGCTTGCAAAAATATTCATACCCCTTGAACTTTTCCACATTTTGTCATGTTACAACCATAAACGTAAATGTATTTTATTGGGATTTTATGTGATAGACCAACACAAAGTGGCACATAATTGTGAAGTGGAAGGAAAATGATACATGTTTTTCAAATTTTTTTACAAATAAAAAACTGAAAAGTGTGGCGTGCAAAAGTATTCAACCCCCTTTACTCTGATACCCCTAAATCAAATCCAGTGCAACCAATTGCCTTCAGAAGTGACCTAATTAGTAAATAGAGTCCACTTGTGTGTAATCTAATCTCAGTATAAATACAGCTGTTCTGTGAAGGCCTCAGAGGTTTGTTAGAGAACATTAGTGAACAAACAGCATCATGAAGCCCAAGGAACACACCAGACAGGTCAGGGATAAAGTTGTGGAGAAGTTTAAAGCAGGGTTAGGTTATAAAAAAATATCCCAAGCTTTGAACATCTCACGGAGCACTGTTCAATCCATCATCCGAAAATGAAAAGAGTATGGCACAACTGCAAACCTACCAAGACATGGCAGTCCACCTAAACTGACAGGCCGGGCAAGGAGAGCATTGATCAGAGAAGCAGCCAAGAGGCCCATGGTAACTCTGGAGGAGCTGCAGAGATCCACAGCTCAGGTGGGAGAATCTGTCCACAGGACAACTATTAGTCGTGGACTCCACAAATCGGGCCTTTATGGAAGAGTGGCAAGAAGAAAGCCATTGTTGAAAAAAAGCCATAAGAAGTCCCGTTTGCAGTTTGCCACAAGCCATGTGGGGGGACACAGCAAACATGTGGAGGAAGGTGCTCTGGTCAGATGAGACCAAAATTGAAGTTTTTGGCCTAAATGCAAAACGCTATGTGTGGCGGAAAACTAACACTGCACATCACCCTGAACACACCATCCCCACTGTGAAACATGGTGGTGGCAGCATCATGCTGTGGGGATGCTTTTCTTCAGCAGGGACAGGGAAGCTGGTCAGAGTTGATGGGAAGATGGATGGAGCCAAATACAGGGCAATCTTGGAAGAAAACCTGTTATAGTCTGCAAAAGACTTGAGACTGGGGCGGAGGTTCACCTTCCAGCAGGACAACGACCCTAAACATACAGCCAGAGCTAAAATGTAATGGTTTAGATCAAAGCATATTCATGTGTTAGAATGGCCCGGTCAAAGTCCAGACCTAAATCCAATTGAGAATCTCTGGCAAGACTTGAAAATTGCTGTTCACAGACGCTCTCCATACAATCTGACTGAGCTTGAGCTATTTTGCAAAGAAGAATGGGCAAACATTTCAGTCTCTAGATGTGCAAAGCTTGTAGAGACATACTCCAAAAGATTTGTAGCTGTAATTGCAGCGAAAGGTGGTTCTACAAAGTATTGACTCAGGGGGGCTGAATACTTTTGCACGCCACACTTTTCAGTTTTTTATTTGTAAAAAAATTTGAAAACCATGTATCATTTTCCTTCCACTTCACAATTATGCACCACTTTGTGTGGGTCTATCACATAAAATCCCAATAAAATACATTTACGTTTGTGGTTGTAACGTGACAAAATGTGGAAAAGTTCAAGGGGTATGAAAACTTTTGCAAGCCACTGTAAAACAGAGTAAATGCACCTTGATTTTATCCGTCTCTAATTGTTCGTGCAACTGCAAAAAATTATTCATCCGTCATCCTGTGTTGAGGAGGAGACTTCCTCTGCAGTCAGTTCATTAGTTTGGCTTGTTTGAACTCAAAAATTGTTTATTTTTAGCTAATCAATATCTTTGTTTGGATTTTTACTATTTATTAATATTTATTAATAAAGCTAATGACTTCAGAGATGTTTACTTTTTTTACGGCCTGATAACTCCCCTTTTAAATATGCCGATCAATTCAAGGAAAACTATTTTGTGAGGTTGTCCACTTTGTGAGATTATCCACTCTGGTGGCAAGAACAGGAAGGCAGATTATTATATGAATGGTGTCAGATTAGGAGAAGGGGAGGTGCAACGAGACCTGGGTGTGCTTGTACATCAGTCATTGAAAGTAAGCATGCAGGTACAGCTGGCAGTGAAGAAAGCCAATGGCATGTAGGTCTTCATTGTGAGAGCTTTGAGTTTCGGAGCAAGGAGGTTCTACTGCAGTTGTACAGGGCCCTGGTGAGACCGCATCTGGAGTATTGTGTGCAATTTTGGTCGTCTAATTTGAGGAAGGACATCATTGCTATTGAGGGAGTGCAACGTAAGTTCATCCTGGAATGGTGGGACTGATGTATGATGAAAGAATGGGTCGACTGGGTTTGTATTAGTTGAAATTTCGATAGATGAGAGGGGATCTTATAGAAACATATAAAATTCTTCAAGGATTGGACAGGGTAGATGCGGGAAAAAGCTCTCGATGTTGGGGGAGTCCAGAACCAGGGGTCACAGTTTAAGAATAAGGGGCAGGGCATTTAGGACTGAGATGAGGAAAAAACGTTTTCACCCAGAGAGTTGTGAATTTATGGAATTCTCTGCCACAGAAGGCAGTGGAGGCCAATTCACTGGATGTTTTCAAGAGAGAGTTAGATTTAGCTGTGTGGGAAGGAACTGCAGATGATGGTTTAAATCGAAGATGGACACAGATTGCTGGAGTAACTCAGCGGGACACGCAGCATCTCTGGAGAGAAGGAATGGGTGACGTTTTGGGTCAAGACCCTTCTTCAGAGTTAGCTCTTGGGGCTAAGGGAATCAAGGGATATGGGGGGAAAAGCCGGAACGGGGTACTGATTTTGGATGATCAGCCATGATCATATTGAATGGAGGTGCTGGCTAGAAGGGCCGAATGGCCTACTCCTTCACCTATTTTCTATGTCTAGGTTTCTATTCCAGGGAATAAGTTCTTAGATCACAGTCAGAGTGCAGGATGGGCAATTACAGTTTGGTAAAATGCCATGATGGAATAGGGTTGGGTTTACTCCATTACAGCACCACCCTGCATTACAAAGGGTTTGTGTTCCCAGAGAACTGTCCATATTGTAATTTTCTCTCATGCAAATTCTGGTAAAAACGTACCAAAATTTGTTGTTCCTTTTGCCATTTGTGTTTATTTATTTTGTACGGGCAAATTTCGATGATCCGAACTGTCATAACACGCACGTACACTGTAGTTCTCCCATGCTAAAGACAAAAAAATGTTTGGGTCCATTGTAATGCAACATTTTTTATATTAAAGAAAATGAGTAAACTATAAATTTACAAAACATCTCCTTTGTCTCTTTAAATTAAAATGTATTTATTCCTCTAAGAAACCACTTTTAAACAAATTTTCAAGCAACCCTCATTTATGGTAAACCCTAGCATTAATGATTGTACTTGTCGTACAAAATCACACATCAATGACGTCTCCTTTCTGATTAGCAGGACGTTAATTTTTGTGATGGCACAATTAATGGAAAGTGACGATATAACCATATAACAATTTAACAATTACAGCACGGAAACAGGCCATCTCGCCCCTACAAGTCCGTGCCGAATGTCGAGTTGCGTTAAACCCAAGGGGGTTGATACTGTTAAATGTAAACTGAAATATCATAGTTTTGTTTTAAGTCATGAAATCTCTTCAATTCATTCTTCAATTCATTCTTCAACAAATATCATTCGGCTATAAGTTTGATAATTAGGTACAAAAGCTTATCCTCATCCTCAAATTAATTTGAAGGCTGCTGTCAAACTTGGACGGGTAAACAATGAACGTTCTACTTTTGTCCTTCTCGTTGAATGATACTGATCCCCAGTTGCAATATGAATAATATACCTTCCCTTCCTGCTTCACCAGGCGAAGCTTCATCGTGATTGGTATTTACTGAGCCCAGTGTAGAAGTCTGCTCTCACAAAAGCTGCTTTAAAATGGAATGCAATTCTGGTCCTCAGTTTATTATCTAGCCAGTAGTCATACCAGAAAATGATTATAATGAGAGTTACAAATGAGTGGGAATGGTAATGAAGAATGGTGGAGCCCAATATCTTGTTAATAAAATTTGTGTTCAAATGTTTTGCATTGTTTTGAGTTCAGCCGTGTTCATTGAATGTTAAACAGGTACAGCACAGAAGGAAGCTGTTCAACCTGTTGGCTTACACTTACTTCTGCTTTTCGTTCATAACTCTTCATCTTTCTCCAGTAACATTCCTCCTTCCTTTATCAAATTAACATTCATCTTATCATCAGTTTCAATTTATGATGAGATAGGCCATTATAGATTCAACATTTCAGTGAAGGGAAGTTCTCATCCTCCATCGAGATATTTTTTTCAGGAGAGTCAAGAGTATTTCCATGTCCTCTGTACCAAAACGGAACTACAGAATTCTTACGTGCAGTAGCACAACAGGCTTGTAACACAGTGCTCAATAGATAGCATGATAAACAAGCCAAACTAAAGTTTAATAAATTTAAAAAAGCCTAATATAGTGCAAAACAAACCTAATGCTGCTCCATATTCCCTAGTCTGTCTTTTATATTTAAAATAAAATGCAGAGAAATAAACTGAACTGACTTGGGAACCATCTCTTCAAACTTATCTCAGAATGTCCTTTGAGCACAAGTGCATTTCTGTCTTTGTCACTGCCAATTCTTTATTTGTCCTATTACTCTCCTTCAGCTGCTGTGGCTTCCACCCACATCCCAAAGATGTGCTGGTGGTTAGATTAATTGATTACTGGATGGTTAGACACTGAGGATGGGGACAGGGAATGGGTATATATGAGAGATTTGTTTACAGGGCGCCAAGTGGGGGTACAGAAACTTGAAAGCATGAACAACCAGGCTCTTCTGTTATCAGGCTTCTTCCCTTCTGTTACCAAACATCTTATGGTCCTTTCACCTCTAACCTTGGATCTTGTGGGATTGATGCACAACAATGCTGAAAACTTTATTCTTCACTCGATCTTCCGCTTTAATCTATCTATTGTAATTGAGTTTGACAATTGCATTTAGGTATGGTATATGTGATCTGTTTAGATGGTAGGTAAAACAAAGCTTTTCACTGTACTTTGGTGTACATGACAATAATAAACCAACCTATCTGAAATGGAATTCACAGCATTCTCTGATTCTTGCTGGCCAGAGAGCTATCACCTATACGGTATAGTATAATACAAAATTAGGAATCATTCAATCACTTTGATCTTATTGCCCTATTGGGATTTCATTAATGTCTTTGCCGTTCTAAAGCTATACATCGATCCTCAGCCTTATCAAAAATCCATTCATCTTTGTTGCAGACAATCTGCTGATCCTCGTTCCATCCACAACTTTCCAGTTCTTGATCATGGTTCACAATCGCCTTGTTGACCTGCGAGTTCCTGTTTTATCCGACTTCCCTTAATTATATTAAAACATTAAACCCCAGTTCTCCAGTACTGCTGTTTAATTTATTGAGAACTGATCAATGTCTGCCCCCTATAGCCTTGTTTCTTTCAGCAGCCTTTAATGCGTTTTAAATTATTTACTAACTTTCAGCAATTATTATTCATTTTAATATATTTTTTCTTTTATCTTTCCATAAATGCCTTCTCATTTAATGCTACTATTGCATCATCTGCTTTTGTCATTAATTTGTGTGATTTTAATTTTCTTCACGTATTTTCCACACTCTTGCACCTGTTGTTATAATAAGCATCGCCTTTCTATTGAAATGTGCTTTTGTTATCCAGTCACATTAGCTTTGGATGCAGTAACATTTCTCTTTAGAGGTTTACGCCTATTGTGTATCCGAGCTATCTCTTTGAATTTGCACTGTTAATGCTTTACTCTCGGGTGACCATTTCAAACATATCTAGGCTGTTTCTTAAATCAATCTCTCAAAAAAATTTAATCTTCTAATGGTGATTTACATAATACCTCCAGCTTCATGCCTAGTTTCTAGAGTTTTAGAAAATGATGATCTCACTGTGGGAAGAGTAAATTGAAATGTACGGTTTACAGATGACATGTTTTTATCTTTAAAAGAAAAAATAAATATGTCATGGTGCTTACTTCATGCTGAAGGTTTGAAAATAACATGCAGATGTGAAAACTATGCTGAAGCTATTTGCCATTTCTCATAGGCTGAGCGAGTTCACGAACTAAACGAGGAAATTGGAAAACTGCTAGCCAAGGCAGAACAGTTGGGAGCTGAAGGAAATGTTGAAGAATCCCAAAAAGTAATGGAAGAAGTTGAGAAAGCAAGAGCAAAGAAGAGGGAAGCTGAGGTAAGGATGAAACATGTATTGCTGGTAGCTTTATCCTTCAGTTTAACGTTTTTTCTTTATTGTGTAAAAGTGTACAACTCACCCACTTTGAATTTTGTTCCCCACGGGAAAAAAGCTTCAATTTGAATGATTTTGATTAAATTTTCCTTTTATTTTTTTATATATATATTTGTGTGTGTGTGTGTGTGTGTGTATGTGTGTGTATATATATATATATATACATACACACACATACACATATATATATATATATGTATATGTATTTATGTGTATATATATAAAAAATAAAAGGAAAATTTAATCAAAATCATTCAAATTGAAGTTTACATATATATATATATATATATATCAAATATATATATAAATACATACATACATATATATATATATATTTATTTTTTTATTTATTTTATTAAAGGCACAATTTGAAATGTAAAAGATCATTTAAATTATTTTCAAGGTCTTTTCAAATTTTCCAAAAATTTGAATTACAAGCTGTAATCTAATAGAAGAAAATGTACCACCAAACTTGCTAAAACTTACTTACTTCCCCGTTGAATAATTAAAAACATTTGAAAGTTATTTTGGATGTGCTCTGTTTAATTAGTTGTGCCTAAAGTCAATCACAAGAAGCCCACATCAGTGATCATTATTTCTGAGAACAGAAGTAGTTTGTCGCTCGTCCTCAACCTAGAACAACAATGTTGACTCTCGGTTTTCAGTTTTATTCCCATGCAGATTGGATTTCATTTCCCCTGTTCTCTCCCAGTTATTCACAAAAACTAACTTCTCAATTGAAGCTCTATTTTCTCGAGTAGTTTTAATTTTGGATGATTGGCTTTTTTCACAAAAGCTTGTGACAAGGGATCTTGGCTTTATACTTGTATATAAATTGTGTGTGCGTTAGGCTCTGTGTGTTTGGGGTTCTCTGTATTAAGTAGTTTAACAAAGATGACACTATCTCCTGGGAACATGCTTTTGTAATTTGAAAGTTAATGACTATTTCCTTTAGTGATCAGCATTTGCATATAAAAAGGAATACAAAACCATTGTGCCTCTGTAAAGAATTCCTGAGAAAGTAATGCTGCTTGAGGTTTTGTATAAATGAAGCTTACAGGTTTAACAACACTACATCCTACAAAACCACCTATGTCATTAAACGTGAAGGACTTAGGAGTTTTAGAAACAAAAGGCACCATTTGATGGTTCCAGTATTACAGGAAGGCACAACAATAACTAACGTAGCAGGCTCATTCAGCCAACAAGAAATCCACACAATTGAAGGTCACTTTATAGTGTAGCTACCTCTGACAGCTTAACACTGAGGGTTGAGGACTAAGGGATGAGTACCTAGTCTGAAGAAGGGTGTCGGCCCAAAGCGTCACCTGTTCCTTCTCTCCAGAGATGCTGTCTGACCTGCTGAGTTACTCCAGCACTCTGTGTCTGTCTTACTGAGGGTTCTCCCTTGTTTACAAGTGGGTGTTGCCTGTACTAACCACCATCCGTTTTGCATGGGTTGGGCACAAAATAATTCAAAGTGAGTGAATACCCACTGAGAGAACCCTATTTGAATTATGTTCCAGAAAAATGCTAAATAAGTTATTTTAGTGCCATTTAAGCTTTATGATGTGTGCAAATCGGGGAAGATAGTCAGCCATGTATCTCCCTTGCATGCCCAATGTTGCAAGTAAAAGTGTAATTGAAGGCTACCCTGTTTCTTAAAAAGAAATGATAAATCTTGCATGTTAAATCAGTCCTATCGAGTATTGTGGAGAATAAGGATGTGTTGAGAAATCTAGCTTGTAACATTGTATTTTTGTATCACCAGGGGGACACCATTGCCTCTCCTTCCTCCAGTGCATTTTGGGTAGGTTGACCATCACTGTGGCTGACTTGTGCTCTGTAATTGTATATATTCCACACAATGTTGACGTAAAATGACAGATCAAATGCGTTATGTTATAATCATTCTAAGAAAAGGGTACAATTTGTATTTAGTAAAATCTGTTGCCAGATTTTTGCTGCCATTGATCAGATGCTTCTAACAGACACATGCATACATAGATGTTATGTAAAGAATACCAAAGTCAAGGTCTTGATGTGTGTGCGCGTGTGTCTGGCATGTATGGTGTGCTTAACAAATAATCTAAAAAAAAATTCAGTTTAGATTGCAGTTTACAGCTGAATCTGCAAATATTTCATCAAACTGAACTAATGTGACATGTCAACACTTTATCTTGCATTTGATTTGAGATTACTGAGCTGCACCCTGACGCAGCAGGTAGAGCTGCTGCTTTATAATGCCAGAGACCTGGGTTCAGTCCTGACCTTGGGTGGTATCTGCGTGGAGTTTGCATGTTGACCACGTGGATTTCCACCCACATCCCAAGGACGTGCAAGGTTTGTTGGTTAATTGGCCTCTGTAAATTGCCCTAATGTGTAGGTCGTTGGGTAACAAAGAACTAATGTGAACGGGTAATCAGTGGTCGATATGGACTTGGGGCCGAAAGGCCTGTTCCATCTGTGCCTCCAAACTAAACTAAACTCTTGTTGGAAAAGTGCTAATAAAAGAAGTAGGCTTCACCAATTTTACGACATGGTCAGTGCTTAGATGAACAAAGATTTCCTCCCTAAGATTTGAATAATAGTAGTGCGATCAGAAATGAAATCTAAGTTTAGGGTTTAAACTGAAACTTTTGCAGTGTAATCTGGCAAGACAATTGAGGGAGTTTGCAGTGTTGTAGATATTTATCAGATGAAAAGTTAACGTGAATCTCCAATTATTCCTTCAGAGAAGCGTAAAATATATCTAAATCCATATGAAATCTAGAAGCCTCTCCAGGTGTTCTGACATCAGTATTTTAGATCTTTATCGTCAAGTGACTACTGTATTACATTTGACTGTAATAATAGCAACAATAAATATTCCATTGGATAGAAATAGAGATCTGTTTGGGTATGAATAAAAACTTAACCAGATCACAAACAGTCTAAGCATGACTTTCCCAAAACCTTAAATGTATGGATACCCATCCATGATGCATATAGGCAGGTCCCATAGGCCTTGGATCAGGTTTACAATCTTTGCCGTGTGAATTTTTGCTTTAAAAAAAAAAAAAAGAAAGGGGAACTAAAGACAGAAAATTTGGCTGAGTACAAAATGAGAGATATCCCAAATGATAAAACCATGAAACGTGGAAATGCAAAAAAAAAAACATTCTGTAGAAGAATTTAATTAGACGTTTTTTTCTTATCCAGAATTATTTATTTTGCCTACAGCTGGTAAATAGCTGTTTAACCTGGGTGCTCATGGCCTTTCTGTATCACCTTATTTAATATTTTCGGGTTGGAACATTGTGAAGTACATAATGATCAACATAACAGACAAATGCTTGCAAGTGGGAATCCCAAGAGATCCCCATTTATTACTGCCACCTAGCAACAGTGAGGCAGCATTTTTAGTAGGAAATTATCTATTGTAGTTGCATTACATTTGATTGGTTTGTTCCCATGTTTTATCTGAGTTTACCGTGATTGAGCAATTTGTTTTAAATCGGAATACAAGGTAAGCATTTAGAGCACGAAAAGAGATCATGAAACACATGATTTAAGCTGCCTATTGGAAAATAGCAAGATGATGTATAATTGTTTGAATCTAATATTTGGGTCACTCTAAATGAGACATAATAACAATAAAGCAATGCTCTAGCATTTTTTTGCAGCATTTCCCAATAAGAGAAATATATCACAATGCCTACACGGATTTTATCATGCATTTATAATTAACGTAGATAAGGTGTCTTCTGTACAGATATAGGCCTCTTAGGACAAATATATATATATATTTTAATTTAGATCATTCAATAGACAATAGGTGCAGGAGTAGACCTTTCGAGCCAGCATCGCCATTCAATGTGGTTATGGCTGATCCTCCCCACTCAGTACCCCGTTCCTGCCTTCTCCCCATATCCCCTGACTCCGCTATTTTTAAGAGCCCTATCTAGCTCTATCTTGAAAGCATCCAGAGAACCCGTCTCCTCCGCCCTCTGAGGCAGAGAATTCCACAGACTCGCCACTCTCTATGAGTTCCACAGACTCGCCACTCTCTGCGAGTGAACAGGTATTGGCACAGTACTGCCAAATTTAATAATTTTAATGTCACAATTAATTATGACATAGCAATGCTGACAATACTACAATTACAGTCTGAAGAACGTTCCCAACCCGAAACGTCACCTGTCCGTTTTCTGCAAAGATGCTGCCTGACCTGATGAGTTACTCCAGCACTTTGCATAATTTAGTGTAAACTGGCATCTGTCGTTCCTTGTTTCTAAATGCTGACAATATTGTTCCACTCTCAATACTTGTTTGTTTTATTTATTTGAGAGGGTTATATTTATGAGATGTCTTAATCTAAGTTCACAAATGATAGGAGCAGAATTAGGCCATTCGGCGCAACAAGTATACTCCGCCATTTAATCATGGCTATTCAATCTTTCCCTCTCAACCCCAATCTCCTGCCTTCTCCCCATAACCCCTGACACCGTACTAATCAACAATCTATCTATCTCTGCCGTAAAAATATCCATTGACTACACAGCCGTCTGTGGCAATGAATTCCACAGATTCACCGCCCTCTAGCTAAATAAATCCCCCCTCATTTCCTTCCTAACGGAACATCCATCCGGGCATGTGGGAAGTAGAAAAGATGCAACAAGATAAACGTTCAACATTCATTTGGCACTGCTGCCTTGAGATTAATTCTGCTTCCATGATATTGTTATTACTTATCACAACAAAAGAGGCCTTGCAGTCCATCAAGTCATTGCCACTTTTCAGATTAAATCCCATTTCCTCAATTATTTTCCCTGCACTCTGTTCCCTCTCGATGCCCATTTACTCCATCCTAATTCTCCCACCTGCATAAGGGATAATTTACAGTAGTCAATTAACCTATCAACCAATATGACTTTGGGATGTATGCAGAAACTTGAAACTCTGCCACGGTGTCGGTGGATTTGCAAAGTCTACCCAGACAGAACAGGTAGTTAAGTGAAATTCTGCATGGTTCCTATCTGTTCTTTTTTTTTTTTTTAAGCGATATTTCATGATTGAGATTTAAATGCAGCATAACTTAACGCTCTGCTTTGAAAAGGAGTTTGCATCCGACTAGTCAGTTTGGTAAAGATGATCTCTCTTGCTGACAACAAATCCGCTGAAGTAGAGAATGTTACACGGCTTGTCCTTGTTTCCTTTTGCAGGAGGTTTATCGGAATTCCATGCCAGCCTCCAGTTTCCAGCAGCAGAAACTGCGGGTCTGTGAAGTGTGCTCAGCATACTTGGGTCTTCACGACAATGATCGACGCCTTGCCGACCACTTTGGTGGGAAACTTCACCTCGGATTCATTGAAATTAGAGAGAAGCTGGAAGAGTTACAGGTGAGGACTCTGGCCATTTTCTAAACTCTGGATAAGCGATTGTGTGTGGGTGGGGGGGGGGGGGGGGGGGGCAGGGGGTGGCGTGAACAAAGGGGGGAGGGTGCTGACTCGCGCGGCGGCGGCAGGCAGAATATAGGACTATTCGGTGAACCTTTGTAGCTTTGTCAGCTCCAGAAACGTGGCGACACTTGCAACACTTGGGTACTGCCTTGGTGAGATCTGCTATGATTTTACCAGGCGGCATGCTAAATAACAGCGAGTACAGAGAAGGTTCACCAGACTGATTCCTGGGATGTTAGGACTTTCACATGAAGAAAGACTGGATAGACTCGGCTTGTACTCGCTAGAATTTAGAAGATTGAGGGGGGATCTTATAGAAACTTACAAAATTCTTAGGGGGTTGGACAGGCTAGATGCAGGAAGATTGTTCCCGATGTTGGGGAAGTCCAGGACAAGGGATCACAGTTTAAGGATAAAGGGGAAATCCTTTAGGACCGAGATGAGAAAAAAAAATTTCACACAGAGAGTGGTGAGTCTCTGGAACTCTCTGCCACAGAAGGTAGTTGAGGCCAGTTCATTGGCTATATTTAAGAGGGCGTTAGATGTGGCCCTTGTGGCTAAAGGGATCAGGGGGTATGGAGAGAAGGCAGGTACAGGATACTGAGTTGGATGATCAGCCATGATCATATTGAATGGTGGTGCAGGCTCGAAGGGCTGAATGGCCTACTGCTGCACCTATTTTCAATATTTCTATGTTTCCATAAAGCATTTCATGGTGCCGATGCACATGTGACAATTGAATCATCGCTTTAAAGGAAGCTAGTGCCCACTGATCTTTCAAAGGTTCATCCTGTTGATAGCTGTAGGATTAGTGGAGTTTTGCTCTGATAATCCAACACCCTGCCGATTATGTGCTTTACTGACAGATTTTCTGGACTGTTGGATTTTTCGCCTGTTGATAATTATTTTTTAAAAGTTGCACAGCTGTATCATAAATGTTCCAGTGAACCAGGGTAAGTTCAATGGGGATGCAGAACAGGAACATAACAAGTTTAAAAGGATTATGAGAACAGGGCTCCCGTGAGTAAAAAGGGCGGTTAAGAAAGATTTCAATTAGGTTAAAAGAAGTGCAGGAACAGGGCCCAGGTGTGTTTAAAGTTTGCAATAGCGTTCAGGATCTCCAAACAATCTGATAGCAGATTGATGGAGTCTTAATGTCGTTCAAACGGGGATATTTGAGCCAGATCATTGCTCTGTAATTAGTCCAATTTAATAGGATTAGAAATGTCATTGCAGGTTCCAAGATATTTTCAATTCAATGTGAACACTAATATTGAATGAGTAATTATAGTACAGTGAGCTGGGAACATACTATAACTCTGGTACTGCCAATACCAGATAATATGAGTCCAATTAAAACATTGGCAGAACAGGGGAAGAAAAAAAACCTAGAAGGAAAAAGGAACATTCACTTCAATTTTAGAAATTCAAATAAAAATGATAAATACACAAAATAGAATTATAGTAAGATAGCCAAATAGAATTGCAAAATATATTTTTTTGTTCCTGTACTCATTTTAACCTCAGTGGAATCTCTTTCTTCAGAACCCTTTAAACTCACCAAGGCCCTGTTCTCATGACCCTTTTAAACTATAAAGATGAAATAAAAACTATGATAAAGGTATAAAATCATCTATGCTTTCATTGGTAATGCCACATTTGGAATCGAAAAGGAGGTATTGAATAGACATCAATAAATGACATTGAAATATGCATGGACCTTGGTGAAAAAAACTGCGTTCTAAACTGCGAATAGAATGTAAAGAAGTAGCAAAACAAATGGCTACTGTCCTTTTTAGACACATAAGGAGTGCCTGAGGGCTAGCAAGCTGTCAGACTAAACTTCCTATGAGATAGGAGAAATTTGACCTCTCAAGCCATTGGTCTCTTCAGATATTTCTCTCATTCCTCAACAGTCTACTTTCTCAAATGTGCACCCTTTCCCATCTCCAAACATTTCTCCTGTCCACCTACACAAGAATAACCTGCAGTCTCAGGTTTACCTACCAGAACCTCTGGGTTGAGGCAGGAAATTGGAGCACTGGGGATAACCCATACCATTACAGGAAGATCATGCAGGGTCCACAGGTCAGCACACAAGGTCCTAATCTAACCCGTGTAGTTAGACTGTGCAGCAGCACTACCTGCAGCGCCACCAAGCCTCCCTTGTCTAAATGGAGATAAACCATGTGTAATATCACTAGAATTTCTAATGGCTGACTAATTGGTATGCATTCAAGAAACACTGCATTTCTAAAAGACCCTGGCTATTAGTCATGCAGCGTGGAAACAGGCCCTTCTGCCCAACTTGCCCACACCGGCCAAAATGTCTCAGCTACATTAGCTCCACCTGCTCGCATTTGGCCCAATCCCACCAAACCTGTCCTATCCGTGTACCTGTCCAACTAGTTTCTTAAACTGGGATAGTCCCTGCCTCAACGACCTCCTCTGGCAGCTCATTCCATATACCCACCACCCTTTGTGTGGAAAAAGTTACCCCTCAAATTCCTATTAAATGGTGAAAATAAATCTACAAAGGCCTGTGTGTTGACGTTTTCCATTGTATTAAAGGAAGTGCATAAGCATGTTAATTGAAGAGTAATAAATAGGCAGGCAGCAGTTAATAGTCTGTATTATGAATTGAAGAGATTTTTTACTTAAAAAAATCTCCTTGGACATTTATATATAATTTATCTGAAGTTGACCATTGATGAGCAATATCAAAATTTGCAATGATCACGAAAATAAAAAGCTTCCTATCTGAAGAGCCTTCAGTGACCATAACGGATCAAATGTAATTGGATTAAGAAGGGTTTCGGCCCGAAACGTTGCCTATTTCCTTCGCTCCATAGATGCTTCCGCACCCGCTGAGTTCTCCAGCACTTTTGTCTACCTTTGATTTTCCAGCAGTTCCTTCTTGAACATTTATCATTTACATTTTGTGCAGAGAAATCTAAGGAATTCCATTATGGAAAAATGAACATAAGACAGTTGGGGTAAAATATGTCCTTGGCCCGCATGTGCTACAGCAATGAACTCGGATTAGGAGGTTCGGTGCCATTGACCACTTCACCAGAACCAAAACCATGTTGGACAATTGTCCAAGAAGTTTGCCTATTTTCCAGATTACCTTTTTATACTTTTAAGTGAAGTTGCTTGAATAGACAATAGGTGCAGGAGTAGACCATTTGGCCCTTCGAGCCATTCAATGTGATCATGGCTGATCATCCCCAATCAGTACCCTGTTCCTGCCTTCTCCCCATATCCCCTGACTCCGCTATTTTTAAGAGCCCTATCTAGTTCTCTCTTGAAAGCATCCAGAGAACCTGCCTCCACCACGCTCTGAGGCAGAGAATTCCACAGACTCGCCAATCTCTGTGAATCTTCCGAACATTTGATTTATTCAGGAAAGGTGTATTCATATTATTGATGCCTTACATTTTCCCATATTCTCCAGTGATCTTGATTTAATCCACCCATTTATTAAGTAATTGAGTTGTTGAAATGCCGTCCTTTTTTTATGTGCAGAAACTTGTCGCTGAGAAACAGGAAAAAAGGACACAGGAGCGTCTGAAAAGAAGAGAGGAGAGGGAAAAAGAGGAACGGATGAAAAGAAAGTTAGTGGCTTGATTAAATTATTACTTGCAGTGGTAAAAACACCAGTGTTGACTATTTCTGTGCAAATAAATTTTCTTCAATGGATGTTGATGTCCCTTTGGGGATTCTTCAACCTGTACAATCCTTTTGTTGCCTCTTTCACCCTGATTTGATTGTTTCCTTCCTTTCCATTCTGATCCCAGTATTTGTATGCCATTATTTTCTTCCTCCGCCAAATTGTACTCTTTCAAGGTTGAATAATTTTCTGGTAAAATAGATCCCGACCCTTGAGATTCTTACTGATCTTTATGTTTGCCACCCAACCTAAGTCTTACCTTGCAACATTACTCGATTCTCTTTTACTGACTGTCTCCATTCTTTCCGCTGTCAAAACAAGTCATATTTACAAATTGATTTTCTTTCAAGAGGCAGCTAATAAATTGCATATGGAGGAGAGTCTCTGGGTGTTATCTACGAGAACTCATAGAAGGCATTTGATTAGATTTCACAATGGAGAGTCGGATCATTTAAAATTTTCAGAAATAGAAATAATCTTGTTACAGTTGTGTATTGACAGTTGAAGGTGGGATATAAAAATGATGTGGGTCATTGATTAAGAGATAAGTAACAGAATAGAAATGGTCAATGTATTCTCCTTGTGGCAAGCTGCTTCAAAGGTCTCCATTTGTCTAGGTTTGCAGATGACGCAATCAGGAGGCAAGCTATGTTGCATACATTGAAGAGAAAACGTTATATAATAGACATAAATGATCGTGTGTCGATTGAACTGGGGGAAGTGTGAGCTCACTCAATTTAGATCCAAAGAGAGATGCTGGAAATTTTTGAATGAATGACAACGCATTAGGAATTGCGATGAGGCAAAGAGATTTTGACATCCATATGTATAATAAATCTGTACATCAGCTTTTGCTAATTTAGGCAGAATTTTCAGGTGTAACCTGCGCAAGCCACAGACAACCAAAGTACCAATTTTTATTGTATTCAAATCCCACCCCGGCAGTAAAGGCCTTTTTGATTTTTTAGTTTCTAAATAATGTGTATAGAATATTGAACTACTGATTCAAGGTAGAAAATTATAATGGGAAACAAACTTTACCCGGCAGTATCTCATAGGCTATGTTGTGATGTATGAAGAGATACTCCCTTTTAATGATGTTATACGTTATTGAATTAAATATTTGACAGGACATCAGGGTGAAGTCAAAGTTGCTTGAAATCCTGTACATTCTCCTGAGAATACTGATGGGTTCCCTGGTTTAACATTAGATCTGACAAATAAATTTTGCCCTGGCAGTTGTTTTCGACTAGCTCCCAGGCAATACTTTCTGTCATCACTGAAATACCTGAGTACAAGTGCTAATGCATTTTTTTTAAAACAACAGCTAATGGTGTAGACCATTATGGTAATGCTGAATGCTTTATACCCTTCTCATGAAAGAAAATCTTGAAATTGTTCCATTTAAAAATCTATCTCTACCATTTTGCCTTTAAGATCACAATAGATCATTGCTGCTCAACTGCCAATTATTTTTTTTTGTGGTATAACAATTTGATGGATTCTGTGTAAAATGGTAGCAAATATATTAAAGGTAGACAGAAAATGCTGGAGTAACTGGACAGGCAGTATCTCTGGAGAGAAGGAATGGGTGAAATTACGTAGATATGTTTTATCTACTGTACACTGCAAGGGCCAGGAAGCGAGCGGGTAAGATCATCTCTGACCCCTCTCTCCCTGGCCACAAACTCTTTAAATCACTTCCCTCTGGAAGGCGACTCCGGACTGTCAAAGCTGGCGCAGCCAGACATAAAAACAGCTTTTTTTCCCCACGAGCTGTAGCTCTACTCAATAATCAAAAATCTGTAGCCTCCTTTTGCTCTGGTATTTTATTTGATTCACATGTTTAATCAATAATGTTTTATTATTAATGTTTTGTGTGTCATTCCTAACTGTCACTATGTTATGTTGTCACTTGCGGGCAGAGCACCAAGGCAAATTCCTTGTATGTGAATACTTGGCCAATAAACTTATTCATTCATTCATTTTGAGACCCGAAACATTACCCATTCCTTCTCTCCAGAGATGCTTCCTGTCCTGCTGAGTTACTCCAGCATTTTCTGTCTACCTTCGATTTATACCAGCATCTGCAGTTCTTTCCGAAGCAAATATATTAAGCTTTGGGTCAGAGCATAATTCTCATCTAGAATTCTCACCAAGGGGATATCGAACAGTTTTACTGTATAACGTTAGAATCATTGATATAGCCAATGGTCTTTTTACCTTCAATAATAATAATCTTACCCTGATATTGCAGGACCCGGTCTCGCAGCAGGGAACGGAAGAGGTATGTTTTCTTTTTAAATTCCGGGCTAAATTAATTATTTGAAGCTAGGATATGAAGATGGGGGGGAAATGAGATTTAAGTAGTAGCACTGGGATTTTGCAAAGCCATGTAGTGACAATGAAGTACAAAAATGCACAAATATTATCTTTATTCCTACACACACTAGCAATAAAGACACAATCTACCCTGGTTTAACATCTATCTTCAGCATGCAACTGAAGGCCAAACAGTTAAACCCATTGTAAAGATGTCTCATCTCAAGTAGTTTTATTTACTATTCAGGGTTTGGTTCTTAACAGCTAGGTTCAATCATTAAAGGCCTGTCATTAAAATGTGCTTGAAATTATTCTTGGTGCGAAATTCTCATCACAGTTGAGACTATGAAACAAGTTTGACATCTGAATCTAGTTGTAAACATATGCATGTACTCAGTTGGGCCTACAATAACCCCAGCACGTGGATGTTTAAGACAAATTGAGGTGTTTACAGACTGCTTCTGCCAAAGTGGACAGTCTGTCTTTGTTTCCCATTTGAGGTACCCACCTGCACAGTAGCCAATATCTAAATAGATTGGTGTTCAAGAAGGAACTGCAGATGCTGGAAGATCGAAGGTACACAAAAATGCTGGAGAAACTCAGCGGGTGCAGCAGCATCTATGGAGGATGGGAGGAGACAGCTCGAGGGTTAAGGAAGGGGAGGAGACAATGAATCTAAATAGATTGGTTCATTGTAAACCAAGACCAGTTATGTTTGATATTATAGTCAATGTTAAATCTCAGTTCTAATGTTACAATTTTTTCTTATTTAAAAGGGAGCTAGTTCAGGTATGTAATACCCACAACCAGACCATTTCTAACCTGAAGGCTTAGACTCGTTGTAACAGATGAACAGTATTCGGAAGAAACATCAAAAATAGTATCTCTTCATCAATAAATTGTTCGCAAACATTCTGTTCAAAGGAACACAAAGTTGGAGCATGCGCCTTATAGACCAGGCCCCTCAAATCTGCCCTGCTGCTTACTGTAATGGCAGATATGCCTCTGGCCTCAACTTTTCTGTGACAGTTCCACATAGCCCAATCTTTCAAAAACATTTCTACTTGACATATTTAAAAACCTCTCGTGATCAGGCACCCATAACCATGGGTAGAGAATTCCAAACATTTGCACTCCCTTCAAAAATAAATTCATACGCACTTCAGATTTAAATAACTACTTCCTTATCATGCAACGGTACACAGTACTCCAAGTGTAGCCTCACAGCAACTTTTACAGGTATGATAATAATTCTCTATTTTTAAACTCAAGTTCCCAATAAAGGCAATATGCCATTTGCTTTTCTGATTACTTGATAGCTTTTTGTATTTCATGGCTAGAACACCAAGATTCTCTCTACTTCACTCATTTTCAGTATCTCTATTTAGTAAGTAAGTAAATTTTATTTATATAGCACGTTTAAATTAACTCGCGTTGAAACCAAAGTGCTTTACATAAAATAAATATTTACATATTATACTGCCTTTTGATTACCCCTACTGAAGTGCATGACCTCAAACTTTTTTACATTAAACTCCAATGGCCAAGTTCTGCTTGCAGAATCGAAATATCCTCATCCTTACATGACTACCCATATATTTTCGTATCTGCAGTAAGTTTAAATATCTTGCACTGATAATTGAGGGCCAAAACCTATAGCCTGAAATCTCGTACATCCAGGTTCAGGAAGAGCCACTTCCCCACAGCCATCAGGCTATTAAACTCGCCATCAAACAAACTCTGAACTATTACAGCCTATTGCACTTTATCTGTTTATTTATGTGTATATATATGGTCTATGCTATCTAGACATACTGAACTGTTCTGTATTTATGCCTACAATATTCTGTTGTGCTGCAGTAAGCAAGAATTTCATTGTCCTATCTGGGACACGTGACAATAAACTCTCTTGACTTGACCCTATAACATTCCACTAATTGCATCCTCCAGTCTGATTTATTCTGATTCTCTGTCTTCTATGCAAAAACCAATTAATCTGCAGTTACACATTTCCATCAAAATTGTGAGCTGTAATGCACCAACCTTTATGATCCACTGTATCAAATTATTTTTGAAAATTGATCTACAGGATTCCTCTTATCTTCTCTGCATGTTACATCCTTGAACTAAAGGAAATTTGCCAAATATGATAGTCCTTTCATGAAACATTGGTGTGATTGCATTGCGCTTTGCAAAATGACTAGTTATTTCTTCCTCGGCATTTTACCAACAATGGTTATTAAGAAAACTAGTTTCTTGCTTCCTTCTTTGTCTGATTCTTCTGAAGCAGAATCATATTTGCAGTTTTACCATACATTGGTACACTCCTGAAGCTAGATGATCTTTGAATAACTTCAACCAAGTGTTTTACTATTGTTGCAGCCACTTTTCCACTAAAGTTCTTGGAACTAGTTCATGGGGTCTTGGTGACTTGTCTGCCTTTGGTTCTATTAGCTTGACTCTCATGATAGGGATTGTGACTTTTGTCCATCCTATTTCATACAAGCTCAGTTATTATCTTTGGCCCCTTCCTCCTTAAAGACAGATATAAAGTATTGGTTTAAGTTATCTGCCATGTCCTTGCTCCCCATTATTAATTCCTCAGTCTCTCAGTCCAGGGATACAACACTTAGTTTGGCTACGATCTTCATTTTTAAATATCTGTAGAAATTGTTGATGCTTGTTTGGGGAATTGGAGACGCTGGGAACTGCAGATGCTGGTTAACAAGGTTAGGCAGGAGGACATGGATAGATGACATTTTGGGACCCTTGTTCAGACTGAAACGTGTATGTGGTCCAGATATGTTGCCTGACCCACTGATTTACACCAGCGCTTTGCGTTCTTTTTTGTTTTGGGTATTACTTGCTGGTTTTATTTAATAATCATTTTTTTCCTTCCTTCACAGTTTTTGAGTGTCTTACTGCTGGTTCCTAAAAAATCCCTGTCTTCTAGTTTATCACAAGCTTTTGCCACTTTCTGTGCTCTAGTTTTTGACTTGATATTTTCCTTGACTTCCACTGTTAACCACAATGGTTCGTTTTTCTTGCTGTATCACTCTTTCTGATTGGGATCATTTCTACTGGGGGGGTTATGCTGCTTAAATATCTGTCACTGCTCATCCACTAACCTTCCCTTTAATCTGTTTACCCAGTACATGTTCCTTATACCTTTGCAATTGCCTTTATTTAAGCTGAGGATACTGGTTTTGGACCCATGGGTGTTTTCCTTCAAACTGTATCTGGAATTCCCAGAACTGGTCTTATCATATTTTGATGTTCTATGTTAGAGGTGAGAGTAGTCCGTTTACATCTACGTCGACAATAAGGAGTCTCAACAACAGTTGAGGTCAACGGGAAGTGTTCCTCAGATGCATGCTTATGATTAGCTTTGTTTTTAAATTCCATATTTATTTAGTTACTTGAATTTGAGATGCACAATTGAGAGCTAGCATTTATTTCAAGAATGCTAGAATACAAAAACAGAGATGTAATGCTAAAGCTTTATAAGGTGCTGGTCAGGCCACATTTGGAGAATTGCGAGCAATTTTGGGCACCGTATCTAAAGAAGGATGTGCTGGCCCTGGATAGGGTCCATAGGAGGTTTACAAGAATGATCCCAGGAATTAGTGGATTAACTTACGATGAGCATTTGACGACACTAGGCCTGTACTCTCTGTAGTTTAGAAGAATGAGGGGGGACCTCATTGAAACGTACCGAATAGTGAAAGGCTTGGATAGAGTGGATGTGGAGAGGATGTTTCCATTAGGGCGAGAAGTCATAGCCTCAGAATTAAAGAACTTTCCTTTTGGAAGGAGATGCGAAGGAATTTCTTTAGTCAGAGGGCGGTGAATCTTTAGTCGGAGGGTGGAATTCTTTGCCTGTGAAGGCCAAGTCAATGGTTGTTTTTAAGGAAGAAATATATAGATTCTTGATTAGTACAGGTGTCAGGGGTTATGTGGAGAAGACAGGAGAATTGCGTTAAGGTGGAGAGATAGATCAGCCACGATTGAATGACCTAATTCTGCTCCTATTACATATGACTTTAAGTGTAGATCTCAATTTGAGTGTCCCAGTTGTCACTGCTGGGATCCAAGTTCATGCTCCTAGATCAGTAGTGTGAACCTCCTGCCTGCCAGCTAGTAACTTAATCACCTCTCTTGTGCTAATTGATCCTCTTTCTCGGCACAGACTTTGCTCGCTCAATTCATTATTTTTATCCATTGCTGGTCCTTTTTACCTAATCTTTGTTATGCATTGCTCCTGCATGCTCCTTGGTTTGACACCTTGCGACTGTTTAGTTCACTGTAAAAGCAAACATTGTAAAGAGTATAATGCACTAACTTTTCCCTAGAATGCTATTCCATTGTAAATGATAATACTTTGCTTGTAAACTAGTGTTTTCTTTTGTTTAATGGGTATATTTCACATAATGTACTTTTTCCCCCCATAGTTTGTATTTGTAGATATTGGCCCAATACTTACTGAATAATAGACGAATAGCAACTGCGTTTCATTCGGAAACAGTGTGAGGATGTTGTACCAGAATGGGTGGGAGAGGAATGGGTTAAAAGATGAATAAAGCAGGAAAAATATCCTTTGTTCCAGATCAAGATCACGGGAGCGTCGCCGACATCGATCCAGGTCTGCTTCCCATGATCGACGCAAGCGTTCCCGCTCCAGATCAAGGGATCGACGTCGCCGACGCAGGTCTCGTTCCAGAAGTAGAAGCAGAAGTCGTAGTCACCACCGCAGCAGGCATAGCTCCAAGGATAAGGAGAGGGATCGGAGCAGAGAAAAAAGTACTAAAAGGAAGTAAGTTTCTTGTGTTTCCGTTTTGCACTGTCAATATGACTGACATGGAACAGCATAACAGTCTTGTTCTTACCTACTTACTTTTTACAACATGGAAGTAGCCCATTGAATCATTGCTGGATCCCAACCCTCTCTGTATTTCTCCAACCTATTCTCTCACACATGGTCATCAACTACTCTTAATTCTTTTATCACTTACTCGCACAATATAGGTCAATGTAGTGAACTATATAACAGTAGACAATTAACCTACTGGCTAGATTGGAAACGTGTAAAGAAACATGAACACTTGAGCATGGGGAAACCGTGCAAACTTCACACGATTATCCCCCAAGATCAACGCTAAATTCATATATTTTGAGCTGTGAAGCAGCAGCACTATTCCCTCTGTGAATTCTGTACATGTGGTGCAGTGGCACAGCGGTAGAGTTGTTGCCTTACAGCGCCAGAGACCCGAGTTCGATACTGACTGCGGGCGCTGCCTGTATGGAGTTTGTACGTTCTCCCCGCAACCTGCGTGGGTTTTTTCCATGTGCTCCAGTTTCAAAAGATGGCCACTCCAAAGATGTACAGGTTTGTAGGCAAATTGGCTAGGTAAAAATTGTAAATTGTCCCTAGTGTGTGTAGGATAGTATTAGTGTGTGGGGATTGTTGGTCGTTGCTGACCCGGTAGACCGAAGGGCCTGTTTCCACCATGTATCTCTGAAACTAAAAAAACTGAAGTAGCGGTCGAGAAAGCTTGACAGTTCTGCAATATGAAGTCTCACTTAAAAGGCCTCTAATTTGGCCAGCCTTTTTCCCCCCACTCTTTGTATTTGTAGCTACCGATTACTTGTTTTGTAACTGTTCTGACTGTGAAGATAATGCAAGTAACAATATGTGACTCAGAAATAGTTTATCTAAAATTATTACATTTCCCCATTAATTCACTGATTTGTGTTTCTTGGAGTTCCTCTTTCATTCCTCCTGTTCCTTAAATTCTTAAATTGTTCACTGTCCTGTTTAATTTTCTGACAGATACCGTTTAGAGGTGTACCACTGCGATGGTCAATCTGATAGTTAATTCCTTGGCCGTTTGAATTGTCTCTTTCCCTTCCTTTACACGTTGCACATGAAGGTTGCACGATGAAGCAGCACGTTACACATGATAATAGCACCTGAGAGATTATTGATGAAGAGATGGACCTCAGTGTACAAGCCTGAGACAGCAGCATAATGTGATGAAGAAAGAATTCATTATACATGCTTGGGCACAGAATACGAGAACAGAGAGCGACTATAATACGTTGAAATATTGTGTATCTTTATTACAAGAGGAATCGAATATAGGAGCAAAGAGGTCCTTCAGTTGTACAGAGCCCTAGTGAGACCACACCTGGAGTATTGTGTGCAGTTTTGGTCCCCTAATTTGAGGAAGGACATTCTTGCTATTGAGGGAGTGCAGCGTAGGTTTACAAGGTTAATTCCCAGGATGGCGGGACTGTCATATGCTGAGAGAATGGAGCGGCTGGGCTTGTACACTCTGGAGTTTAGAAGGATGAGAGGGCATCTCATTGAAACATATAAGATTGTTGAGGGCTTGGGCACGCTAGATGCAGGAAACATGTTTCTGATGTTGGGGGAGTCCAGAATCAGGGGCCACAGTTTAAGAATAAGGAGTTAGCCATTTTGAACGGAGACGAGGAAACACTTTTTCTCAGAGAGTGGTGAGTCTGTGGAATTCGCTGCCTTGGCGGTGGAGGCAGGTTCTCTGGATGCTTTCAAGAGAGAGCTAGATAGGGCACTTAAAAATAGCGTTCAGGGGATATGGGGAGAAGGCAGGAATGGGGTACTGATTGGGGATGATCAGCCATGATCACATTGAATGGCAGTGCTGGCTTGAAGGGCCAAATGGCCTACTCCTGCACCTATTGTCTATTGTCCTATTTACCAGGCTAGAGAAAGGATGTGACAGCACTGGATTATGGTGCAGAGGAGATTCACCAAGTTGTTGCCTGGGATGGAACATTTCAGCTTTGAGGAGAAACTGGTTAAGATCTTCCCTTGTTAGAGAGAAGGCCGAGGTTGGAATCTGGAACGCGCTGCCTGAATGGAGTCAGATCCTGTCAAAACATTTAAGTGTCCATATGAGCACATGCATTGCCAAGGCACAGAAGGCCAAGTGCTGGTAAATGGCATTGGTATAGATGGGTGCTTTATGGTCGGCATGGTCAGAGTGGGCCAAAGGACTGTTTCTAGACCGGTTTGCTGAACACCTCAGTTTCCTGCCGTTCCATCCCACCCATTCCCACACCAACCTACCTGTCCTCAGCCTTCTCCACTGCCAGGGTGAGACCAAACACAGAACCAGCACATATTCCGCCTGGATAATCTGCATTATAATGGTATGAACATTGAATGTTCCAATGTCAGGGAACCTGCTGCCACATGCTCCTCCTCTCTATCTCCTTCAGATTCACCCAGGTTCTGTCAACCCTCCACCTTTTCCCCCGAACATCATACCCACCAAGCCTCCATTCCTACCTTTGTTCCCCTCCCCCACCCCATCATCCTTCCTTTATCTGATTCCACCTTTCACCCTAGTTATATCAGATTCCAGTGTCAGCAGGTTCTTGTGCCTCCATTTATCACCTTCCAACCGCAGGCTCCTAACTCACCAACCTGCTCCACCTTCCCATCATAAACCTCCTCACATAATGCCTGCCAGCCTCTGCCTCACCCCTCCCTCGTGTTTCTTTACACTGCTTATCTCCATTCTACACTCTCCCTACTGACCATCCCTCTGCTTCCACTTACTACCGGCACTTGTTTTCCTGCCACCGCTGTCATCTTGAATCCACATTTACCAATGCATTTAGGAAAATGGAGCAAGTTTCACATTCTCTCAACTTTTCTGCCAGTTTTACAAATGTAATTTCATCTCTTCAGTTTACTTTGCAACACTTTGTTATCAAAGGCTCGAAGCTGTTATTTTAAGATGAGAAGATTATTTTATTTCCATGTTTGTTGGTGAAGTGCAATCAAGCCTTTTTAGTGGGGGAAAAAACAAGTAATGAATTCATTTTCCCAACCCAATGCATTTGCAACATTATTTTGTGGAATAAAGTCTCTTGATTTGTAATAGACATGACCTTGTGGAATTATTTGCATAAAAAGCCACAGCTAAAATTATCCGGGTTTTTTTCTAGGTCTAAAGACCGAGACAGATCCAGAGATCGGGACAGAGATAAATCGAGGGAGCAAGATCGCAAGGAGAAAAAGCGTTCCTATGAGAGTGCTAATGGCAAATCGGAACACAGCTCCGAGGAGCGTGAAGCAGGAGAAATCTAAAGGACAAAACATTTTTGGAATCAGGGCAGTGGATGTCTTATTGTTTAACTTGACTAGCGGAGCTCTTGTTTTGGTTTTGGACTTAGAGAAAAAAATTCCAGCGGCTAGGTGACTGATAACTTAAAAGAATAGATAGTTGAAGATGTTGAAAACAGACATTTTGTCAGTTTAACCAGCTGGTTTTGAAGGCAGCAGCTGGAGATGCCTAGAGTGTACAACGTGCATGCACTCGTGCTGTTATGCCACTAACATTAGGGTTCCTCCTTTCATTTGCACTAAGGTGCTATTTCATTTTGAATATTGAGTTATTTGTTAGTTTCCTTTTTTTTTTTAATGTGGAATCTGAAATCCACAGTAAATGTTAGTTGAACCAGAATATGAGTGGTTCTTGAGGGGCAGTAAGTGTTTAGTTGTTTAAGCAGCTTCATTTGAGATTATTGTCAGATGCATTGGCTTGCAGTCTCTGAATCTTCTGCGCCCTCCCCTCCCCAACCACTTCTCCCCATGCCTGAAATATGCGTGCTGTAAAATTATCATCATAAAATTGTAACAATCATCATTTCACAGACAATATTTTTGGACGGGTATCTGTTTGCTGGTGATTGCGAATCTGTAGTAACATGAAGGACTTTTTTTCTCACCAATTACTTTTCGTGTATCTAAATGAACCACTTCTGCCACACCATTTCCCTTGAGGTTAAAATCTTGGCGATGTTTAACATTACTTTGATAGAATATTGATTTTTTTAAATGTTTTTTTCCCCCAACCGTGAAATAATCTTGATTTTTGTTTTCCACAGATACCCCAATGACTTGACTAGTGTTTTGTTTTTAATTAACTTGGAAAGTGGAACCATTTACTGCCCATTTCTTACAAAAACTACCAATTAAGATGAGAAATGTAACTGCTACAATTTTAGCGTATTTCTTCATTCCGTTGCTACCAGTCCTACCTCCACACCAAGTCCATTTTAAGAAAACCTTATTTTAGGAGAGTGCTCCCCTTTAAGTGCTCTAGAAATGCACAGAGATAACCTTTTGTTTTTGGGAGGGGGCAGAAAAAGATCCCAAATTTCCGAGATTTTGTAATCTGTCCTAATGTGTACTTTTTAATATAATTAAGAAGTGTTGGTTTTATTCTTGCAATTGCAGTAGAAGTTCCGGAAGGAATGGTCCAATATTGGAGTTGATGAGTTTTGTGATTTCAATCGCTTTTCAGGATTCTGCATGCTAAATACATGCTGAAAATACAATTTCCCAAAAAAGACCTTTCTAGCTTTGTGTGCACGTGATCCTCATTAACCTTAGCATGTCTTCAGATTACTTCTGGAACACAGTCAACATAACTGTTTTTTTTTGGATTGATACTTGTGAACTTTTTTGAGTGAAATCATGCCCATAAAATAGTTTTTAGTGTTTATTATTCAAAAAAAAAGATTGATTGTTTGCTCAAAACAACAGAACTTTCCAACCATTAAAATATTAAGGAGTATTTAGTTGGATTTAAGGGAACCCTTTCTTTTCCACACGCTTGTGGCATAAATGGCACACTCCACGCAGCTGCAGCCATTGTATACAGTGTGCTCTGGGGTGTCACAGTCCTAAAATATACCAATGTATTCCATGAAGGCTATATTGCTTGTTTTGTTCGTCAGTTGTGGTTATCCCACAATTGCTGTTCCTTTTTTAAAAAGAGGCGGTCTGGTTTAACTTAAACCAACTTCTGTGCTATAAGAATAACCAGTGTGATGTTCCTTACTATTATATTTCTGCACTGGAAACTTAAGTTACAAGATGTCACACTGCTGCCCCTGCCACCCACCCCCACCATTCATTTAGTTTGTGTCTCATTTGGTCAGTCAGTTTCCCGAGTTTACAATTTGTTTTGACACCCAAACAACAAGGTTTTATTTTATCCCCCTGTATTTTCTTTCCCCCCCCCCCTCCATGACATGTCTATACTTGTATTGTTAATTGAAAAACAATTGAAATAATTTTTTCCAAAACCATTTAAGATTTACAAACAGTTTAAGTTTTCCTGTATTGTATAAAGATGTGATGAATACTTGTTTGCTACTTTGCAAATAAAACAAACCGATATTATGTCTTCCTCTGCTTGCCTGGCCAGTCTGTGGGGACACTTGGCTGTTTGTGCAACGCTCCCAATCCATGCAAACGGAACTGCAATCGCATGGAACTCTTCCAGCATCCAACTCTTTTTAGCTAAGTTCAGTGATACAGAGTGGAAACAGGCCCTTTGGCCCACCGAGTCCGCATCGACCAGCAATCCCCACACATTAATGCTATCCCACACATACGTGGGACAATTTACACTTATACCAAGCCAAGTAACCTACAAGCCTGTACGTCTTTGGGGTGTGCAACGAAACGGAAGATCTCAGAAAAAACCCACGCGGTCACGGGGAGAATGTACAAACTCTGGACAGACAGCATTCTTTTGCAAAGGAAGATAAAAATTCTGGAGAAACTCAGCGGGTGAGGCAGCATCTATGGAGCGAAGGAATAGGCAAGATATACATGATTTATTGCAGTCGGGAAGTGACCCCACATTGCAGCAGTAATGTTTTGTGTGGAAGTGAAGTTGAAATGGTTAATTTTTCTTATGGTGGTCAAAGTAGACTGCATTTAAATTAAAATGATGAGGAATGTGGAGTCTTAACAATGCTTCTTTGTAGTCAATTAGTATTGTCTGAGTGAAAGTCCAAGCAGGTGTTCAGAAAATGAAAGAATCATACCAAGTTTTATTATAATCTGAGGTACAATCTGAATATGGGAAGCAGAACGTTCCTGCTTCAATCTTGCCTATGGGCGGTTAAAATTGCAAACCACACACTTTTGATTGAACTTGCCTATGGTATAGTTGACCGTAAAACAGTCTTTTGGTCAGTGAGAAAATAGAAAACTTCATATACTTGGTGCACTGGAAACCCTGGTTCAGCGATACTCTTTAAACTAATCACTAAAACTAGTCCATCACTGCTGTGTTAAAAAGACTTAAAAGGAGTTTTACCTGCTTGTTTCCAACCGGACTAAAATTGGTTCTGCAGAATTTCCTACAATAAAAATACTTTATTGTCTTGTGACAAGTCAGTGAAATTCTTTGCATAAATAAGTTTCATAAGGCCGCGGGGTGATCAAAGAGGTAGATAGTAGTTCAGCACTGCTCTCTGGTTGTGGTAGGATGATTCAGTTGCCTGATAACAGCTGGGAAGAAACTGTCCCTGAATCTGGAGGTGTGCGTTTTTTCACACTTCTGTGCCTTTTGCCTAATGGGAGAGGGGAGAAGAGGGAGTGACCAGGGTGCGACTCATCCTTGATGATGCTGCTGGCCTTGCCGAGGCAGCGTGAGGTATAAATGGAGTCAATAGAAGGGAGGTTGGTTTGTTCGATGGTCTGGGCTGTGTCCACAATTTGCTGCAATTTCTTGTGGTCCTGGATGGAGCTAAATGGGGGGATATGGATCAATGCAGACAGAGGAGATCAGTTGAACTTGGTATCATGTGTTTAAGAAGGAACTGCAGATGCTGAAAAATGAAAGGTACACAAAATTGCTGGAGAAACTCAGCGGGTGCAGCAGCATCTATGGAGCGAAGGAAATAAGCAACGTTTCGGGCCGAAACCCTTCTTCAGACTGATGGTATCATGTTCGGCATAGACATTGTGGGCTGAAGGGCCTGTGCTGTACTGTTCTATGTTCTGTAACATAACAGTAGAGTTTAGTTTGGAGACACAGCGCGGATAAAGGCCCTTCGGCCCACCGAGTCTGCGCTGACCATCAATCCCCGCACACTAACACTATCCTGCACACACTAGTCACAATATACATTTTTACCAAGCCAATTTACCTACAAACCTATATGTCTTTGGAATGTGGGAGGAAACCGGAGCACCCGGAGAAAACCCACGGGGAGAACATACAAACTTCGTACAGACAGAACCAGTGTCTGGTGCTGTGAAGCAGCAACTCTACTGCTGCGCCACCGTGTCGCCCTTGATGAAATTAGTTCGGCTAAGGTAAAGTATTTTAAGGTTATGTCGCGATAACATACATTGTACAGTGCAGCAAAATCCAGACATTATTTCTAGGTGTTCTCATGTACAGGTCAAGCAAAGGATTTGTTCCCAAACTGTGCCATTCCTACTTCCCAGGCCAAGTTATCCGGCTGCACTTCCACTGAATCTGAGTGGTGAGTAGCAATTCATCAAAGTGATTCCAGCAAACTTAACATAATTATTGGTTCATCTTCACATATCCTGCAAATAATAGTTCCTCCTTTTGACTGTGGTAGCAGATGGTAACCTCCACCAATGTTCAGACCCCCCCCCCTCTGACTAATTCAAACATCCTTCACTTTAGGCTTTAGGATTTGAATTAAAACTGATTCTGCCCGTGTAAAATGTGAGAAAAACCTTGATCCTGATTGGCAAAAATATAAAAGAATTAAATTACATCTTCTGTAATTCGTATTAATAAAGCAATCACAAAAGAAAATGTTTGGGGCTGTGTGGTATTAGAGAGGGTCTACACCCCGTCCACGGGCACCGTGGGGATTTCTGGGACCACGGGGTGGAAGGCATCCTCAATAAGGATGGGGATATAGTTGTATGGTAGTTTATTCAGTATTTAAGAATATTTGCTCTGCTTTGTTCATATCTTTGTACCGTACAGATCATTTTTGTTAATTAAATACAATTGGTTTTGGTAAAAAATAAAGAGTTGTATACCAAGCATAACTTTGCCACATTCCATCGTCTGGTTCTCAGTCTTCTCCTTGCGAATGAAACATAAATAAACCAAAGGAATAGTTAGATCTCAAGCCGGGTGTTGAGCAGCCAGGTTGTTGTCTCTGTTGGCGTCAATGTCTGGCAGGCCCTGACACAGCTCCATTTGGTGGGGGGTAGAGCGGGCACCCAGAGATGACATGGTTGGCTGTCTGTTGTTCTGCTCCACATTCACAGGCTGGGCCCCATCTCCACACGCTGGCATTGAAACGCCCAACTCCAGCGCCGAGTCTGTTGAGCTTCACCCGTGCGGGTGGCAGCGCCTAGCGGCAGCGGCTCGACTGCAATCCCGTCTTAGTCTTTTTTTTATTTTTGTCCCATTAAATGTATGTTTTTGGTTCTAATTGTTATTATTTTTTAGCTGTGTATATGTAAGGGGGGGGGGGGGGGGGGGGGGGTGGAGGAATCTCTTCCCTGTGCGGGGACCCGACATTTTCCCTGTTGGGTCTCTGATGTCATTGGGCCTAACATCGTGGAGCCGCCAGCGGCCTCCAACCTGAAGGCTCAGTCGCGGAGCCTGCGAACACGCCATTGCGGTGCTGGCAGACTTCGGAACGGGGAGAGCTGTGGTGGCAACCCGGCTGTGGTGGCAACCCGGCTTCGGTGCTTCGGAGGCTCCGGCCGCAGGCCCAGTGGACAGGAACACCGGGAGCTCGCAGGTCCCTGGTGGGAGACCGCTTTTCTGAGCTCCTGCAAGAGCAACATCTCCCGCCCCGGAATCGCGGGGTTTAAATGACTTGGAGCGGCTTAAACGGCTGCGGGACTTATCATCTTCCAACTTCCACAGTTTCCAACGATGTGGAACGATCTAGTTTATGGAATTATTGGGTGATGGCTATGGTGATGAAGAATGAATGAATGAATGAATACATTTATTGGCCAAGTATTCACATACAATGTGATGGTGACAAGTCAGGCCAAAAGTGGGGATTCTGTTCAATCCCAAGTGGGCCCATAATTAATATTTTGAGTGTGACCCTCACGTGTGCAACTAGTGTAGTGTCGTTCACTCCTCTCTCTCTCGCTCTCTCTTCCTCATTCCCGCGCCAATAAGGTCAGTGTGCACCTTGATCTGCCTGGCTAACCGCTCAAGAGACCAACACAGGAGAAGCAGATAGTCGCGGGAGAGTTAGACAGGTGCATGGATAGGGCAGGTGTGGTGGGATATAAACTTGACTTGACTTGACTTGATATAGGCCAAACGCAGGCAGATGGGACTAGTGTCGCTGGGACACTGTTGGTCGGTGTGGGCAAGTTGGGCCGAAGGGCCTGTTTCCACGCTGTATCACTATGACTACGACACACGACAATATGAAAAGATACGATAGAACTTTATTTATCCCAGGAGGGAAATCGATCTGCCGACAGTCATAAAAACACCAAACGCATGAAACATGAAATAACCTATGGCCTGTAGCGTGCAGAGAGAGGGGAGGTGACACAGGGAATTGCTGGAATGGAAACCAATTCAGTCAGCAAAATGAGAGAATGAGAGAGCGCACTAAAATATATCAGTGGAAACATTTTAAGCAAATTCAAGTTTACAGTGGTCAACAGATGTTAGTGAACAGGACCTTTGCTCCAATTTGCACCTGTTGACCAATGTTAACACAATAGGTTTAAGGTTCAAGGTGAAGGAGAAATGATTTAATGAGAATCTGAGGGGGTAACTTTTTTCGCACTCAGGGTGGTGTGTGTATGGGACGAGCTGCCATAGGAGGTAGTTGAGGCAGGGACTATCCCAACATTTAGAAAACCATGAGACAGGAACATGGATAAGATAGGTTGGGAGGGAGATGGACCAAACACGGGCTGGTGTAGGGGACTAGGGTAGCTGGGACATGTTGGCCGGTGTGGGCAAGTTGGGCTGAAGGGCCTGTTTCCACGCCGTATCTCTCTTTGACCCTAATGGATATCTTAAATGCCAGGACAATTGTAGCCGCGTGTTCGTTTGCCAGTGAGAAGTGAGATCTTCAGTTTTGTGAGGGAGAGAAGATTACATTGGGCTGTATTGTCAATCTTACTCCATCTAGATAACCTACTGAGAGCTTCATTTGTCAGCATCAACTTTGGACGTGGAGAGCTGGTCCAGAGTTGGGTCCACGGTACACTGGGTTGAAACTGCTCTGTGAACCTTGGCGGGTTGGTTTTCAAAGCGGCAATGATAGGACAAGGCAACTTCAACTACATGGTCATGTGAAAGGAGTTTGATGGACTATTTGCAACTTCCCACATTGGTTACATTATAGAAACATTACATTGCAAGCTAAGAAAGTACAGTATCTACAGTAGAGCCCGCCATTAAATTAAGGCTGAATAATCACTTCTAAAATCATCATCATCATAGTTTTCAAAATGGGTTTGGCGCTGTTAGGAGCTTGATTCAGGAGAGGCACTGTGCAGGCGGTTCCCATTGTCAAGTGGCCGTTAAGGCTGGAAATTGGCAGCCTTGTACTCTGCCTCAAGGTCGGTGCACACGATGCGGAGGACGTTGGTGAAGGCTTGCTGGACCGGTCCGGTCATGTCACCCGGGTACTTATCGACGAGGACGGCCACAATGACTTTGCTGACCAGCTGGAGAGACACGGCAAGGGGACAAGAGTGAGGTGAGAGCGGCATTAATTACATGGAACGGTGCACTTAATCACTTTTGTATGTGAGTGTACGTGTGCGTGCAAGTGTGTGTGTGTGCGCGTGCATGTGTGAGTGCGTGCATGTGAGTGCGTGCATGCAAGTGCATGTGTGTGAGTGCATGCATATGTGTGAGTGTGTGCATGTGTGTGTGTGCGTGCAAGTGTGAGTGCGTGCATGTGTGAGTGCGTGCATGTGAGAATGCATGTGAGTGCGTGCATGCAAGTGCATGTGTGTGAGTGTGTGTGTGTGTGGGTGCAAGTGTGTGTGCGTGCAAGTGCGTGTGAGTGTGTGTGTGCGTGCAAGTGTGAGTGCGTGCAAGTGTGTGTGCGTGCGTGCATGTGAGTGCGTGTGTGAGAATGCATGCGAGTGCATGCAAGTGCATGTGTGTGTGTGAGTGCATGCATGTGTGTGAGTGCGTGTGTGAGAATGCATGCGAGTGCGTGCATGTGTGTGCATGCATGCGTGTGAGTGCATATGTATGTGTGTCTGTATGTGTGCATATGCGTGCGTGGAGTGTGCGGTATGTATGTGCTCGTACATATGTGTACATGTGTGTGTGGGAGTGTATACGTGCGTGCATGTATATGTATGTGCGGTCGTATGTGTTGCGTGCATGTGCGGTCGTGTGTGCATGTGTGTGGCTGCCTGCATGTTTGTGCGCGTGTGACCGACATCTCAAGGGCTGATCATTCTTTTTTACTATTTCCAAAAATAAACCTCATACACAATTTAAAAATATACAATATAAAACAATTCTAGTGGAAACAAGGAAGTGCAGATACTGGTTTACAAAAAAATAAAGGACATAGCGTGCCGGAGAAACTCAGCGTGTCAGGCAACTTCTCTGGAGGACATCGTTAGGTGCTGTTTCGAAGTGACTCACTTCTTCAGACTGATTGTGGGTGGAGGGGTGGGGGAGGGGGGGGAGCGAATGCCAGAACTTCTGTTGGAGAGACAAGGAAAACTTCTACAAAGCAGGCATACCTTGAGGAGATGTCACCACGGAGATGTAAACCAGCATCTGCAGTTCCTTGTCTCTGCATTTGACCACTTCACTGCGAAATCTCCTCAAGTCATGCTCACTTTGTGCGGGGATGGTTAGTTGGCACATACTCGGTGGGCTGAAGGGCCTGCTGCCACGCTGCATCTCCAAACTAAATTGGTTGTTGGTGGCACATATGTTACAGAAGGTATCACAGTTGAAACGCCCTTCATCCCACAATGTCTCTCCCCCTCTCTCCATCGGGAGCTCCAGCTTTCTTCCCTAACGCACCTCCCCCACAGCAAGAGAGCAGTGCTGCACTACTATCTACCTCTGGTGACCCTCAGACTGTCCTTGATCAGACTTTGCTGGCTTTACCCGGCATGATAAAAGGAATAACGTTTAGTGCAAGGTAAAGCCAGCAAAGTCTGAGCAAGGGTAGTCTGATAAAATGCTGGAGTAATTTAGGAGAGCATCTCTGGAGATTCCTTCGTCTCTGCGTCTCCCTTTCCCCGACTCTCAGTCTGAACAAGACCCTCAACCCATTCCTTCTCTCCAGAGATGCTGCCTGTCCCGCTGAGTTACTCCAGCATTTTGTGTCTTATCTTCGGTTTAAACCAGCATCTGCAGTTCCTTCCTGCACATCAAAGGTCATCGGCCAGTTATATGGTGTTGTACTTACAGTGAAGTTCTCAGGTGCGACCTTGTGCTTGTGGATGTGAGTGGCTGCGAGCGCCTTCACGTTGCTGCCATGGTTGCCCTTCGTTTTCACAATATCTCCCAGAGCACTCAGCACGGTGTTGCCCTGGGCTTTCAGATCCTCATCCTTCTCCAGCTGAGACAGGGACATGCTCTTAAACTTGGAGAAGTAGGCTTTTGTATCTGGGTGATCCTTGAATAACCTGGAGTAGAAGGAGTGGTGAAATGAACTGAATTGATAGCTTTTTTTTGGCACACGTGAGGTCGCAGTGAAAATTCTTTGCTTGCAAACCTTGCCAAGGTATACAAATCATCCCTACATAAAGGGCGCTTACAACGCCACAAAGTTTAGTTTTATTGCAACATGTACAGTGAAAACCTTTTGTTGCATGCTAACCAGTCAGCAGAAAGACAATACATGATTGCGATCGAGCCATTTACAGTGTACAGATACATGGTAAGGGGATAACACCGAGTGCTGGGCACAGCCAGCACAGTCCGGTCAAGGATAGTCCGAGGGTCACCAAAGAGGTAGTGGTAGGCTGATCACAACTCTGGTTGTGGTAGGATGATTCAGTTGCCCAATAACAGCTGGGAAGAAACAGTCCCTGAATCTGGAGGTGTAAACAGGCCATTCGGCCCACCGAATCCATGCCGACCATCGATCACCCGTGCACACTCGTTCAATGCTATCCACTCCTTACACACCAGGGGCGACTTACAGAGGGTCAATTGACCTGCAAACCTGCACGTCTTTGGGATGTGGGAGGAAACCGGAGCACCCGGAGGAAACCCATGTGGTCACAGAGAGAAAGTACAACAGGGACAAAAGGACTTGTCCTTGCACATAAATCACCGAAAGTTGACAAAATGTGTTCGAACGAAGGAACTGCAGATGCTGGTTTACACCGAAGATATCCATAAAAAGGGAATAACGTTTCGTGCAAGGTAAAGCCAGTAATATCCGATCACAGGCAGTCCGAGGGTCACCAATGAGGTAGATAGTAGTTCAGCATTTCTCTGGTTGTGGTGGGATGATTCAGTTGCCTGATAACAGCTGGGAAGAAACTGTCCCTGAATCTGGAGGTGTGCGTTTTCACACTTCTGTACCTTTTGCCCGATGGGAGAGGGGAGAAGAGGGAGTGGCCGGGGTGCGACTTGTCCTTGTCGGCCTTGCAGAGGCAGCGTGAGGTGTAGATGGAGTCAGTGGAAGGGAGGTTGGTTTGAGTGATGAGAATAAAACTTACAGCGCGCACTTGGAAGGCAGACAGGACATTGCCTTCATTGCCAGAGCATTTGAGTGTAAGAGCAGAGAACCCCTCTTCTCACGTTTAACCTTCCTTCTATTGACTCCATCTACACCCCACGCTGCCTCGGGCAAGGCCAGCAGCACAATCGAGGACGAGTCGCACCCCCATCCCCTCTCACACCTCCAGATTCAGGGACAGTTTCTTCCCAGCTGTTATCAGAATTCTTATTCCCGTTACATAGGACCCCGGTGACCGGATCGATTTAGGTGTTGGTTTATTTTTGTTACGTGGACCGAGACACCGTGAAAATCTCTCTAAACAAGTATCCGAACTGTATCTGAACAAGGCGCGCAGAACTGGCCTCCCCGCATATGCGTGGGACAGAGGGAACGCGGGAAGGTTTAGTAGTTTGATCGTGTAGGAAGGAACTGCAGATGCTGGTTTAAACCGAAATATAGAAACATAGAAAATGGGTGCAGGAGGAGGCCATTCGGCCTTTCGAGCCAGCACCGCCATTCATTGTGATCATGGCTGATCGTCCCCTATCAATAACCCATACCTGCCTTCTCCCCATATCCCTTGATTCCACCAGCCCCTAGAGCTCTATCTAACTCTCTCTTAAATCCATCCAGTGACTTGGCCTCCACTGCCCTCTGTGGCAGGGAATTCCATCAATTCACAACTCTCTGGGTGAAAAAGTTTTTTCTCACCTCAGTCTTAAATGACCTCCCCTTTATTCTAAGACTGTGGCCCCTGGTTCTGGGCTCGCCCCGCCTTGGGAACATTTTCCCTGCATCTAGTTTGTCCAGTCCTTTTATAATTTTATATGTTTCTATAAGATCCCATCCCCCTCATCATTCTAAACTCCAGTGAATACAAGCCTAGTCTTTTCAATATCTCCTTATAAGACAGTCCCGCCATCCCAGGGATCAATCTCGTGAACCTACGCTGCACTGCCTCAATCAGACACAAAGTACTGGAGTAACTCAGCGGGTCAGGCAGTAACTCTGGGGACGAGGAATGGGTGCCGTTTTGGATTGAGACCCTTCTTCAGACTGATAGGTCAGGGGAGTGGGAACCGCGAGATATGAAAAGGTACAAAGAATAAATGAGTGGAGGGGACGCAAAAAACAAAAGGTCAAAGCCAGCAACGATAATCAAGGAACGGTGGAGCCCACAATGGTCCATTGTGGTGGATGCAAACAGTGAAACTCAGCAGGACAACAGTCCCCTTTCCCCCCACTCTCAGTCTGAAGAAGGGTCTCGACACGAAATATCACCTACTCCTTCTCTCCATAGATGCTGCCTGACCCGCTGAGTTACTCCAGCTTCTTGTGTCTATCAACAGTTCAGTTCAGTTTAGTTTATTGTCAAGTGTAAGCGAGGTACAGTGAAAAGCTGTAATTTGCTGGCTTTACCTTGCACTAAACGTGATTCCAATATCATGTATCTGTACACAGTGGACGGCTCGATTGTAATCATGTATTGTCTTTCTGCTGACTGGTTAGCATGCAACAAAAGCTTTTCACTGAATGAATGGACTAAACTAAACTGGATTGAATTGGGCGCAGCGGTAGAGTCGATGCCTCACAGCGCCATTCAGAGACCCGGGTTCGATCCTGACCCACAGGCGCTGTCTTTACGGAGTTTGTACCTTCTCCCCGTGACCTGCGTGGGTTTTCTCCGAGATCTTTGGTTTCCTCCCACACTCCAAAGACGTGCAGGTTTGTAGGTAAATTGTCTTGGTGTAAGTGTACATTTAGTTAGATAAGTTAGATAGAGCTCTAGGGGCTAGTGGAGTCGAGGAAATTCTTAAGGGGTTGGACAGGCTAGATGCAGGAAGATTGTTCCCGATGTTGGGGAAGTCCAGAACAAGGGGTCACAGTTTAGGGATAAGGGGGAAATCTTTTAGCACCGAGATGAGAAAATCATTTTTTACACAGAGAGTGGTGAATCTCTGGAATTCTCTACCATAGAAGGTAGCTGAGGCCAGTTCATTGGCTATATTTAAGAGGGAGTTAGATGTGGCTAAAGGTATCAGGGGGTATGGAGAGAAGGCCGGTACAGGATACTGAGTTGGATGATCAGCCATGATCATAATGAATGGCGGTGCAGGCTCGAAGGGCCGAATGGCCTACTCCTGCACCTAATTTCTATGTTTCTATTTGGGGAGAAGGCAGGCACGGGTTATTGATTGGGGACGATCAACCATGATCACAATGAATGGCGGTGCTGGCTCGAAGGGCCGAATGGCCTCCTCCTGTACCTAATGTCTATGTTTCTATGTTAAATTGTCCTCAGTGTGTGTAGGGTAGTGTTACTGTGCGAGGATCGCGGACTTGGTGGGCAGAAGTGCCTTCCCCAATTTCAAGAGAGAGTTAGATTTAGCTCTTAGCTGAAGGAATCAAGAGATTCTTCTACCTTCTATGGCAGAGAATTCCAGAGATTCACCACTCTCTGTGTGAAAAATGTTTTTTTCTCATCTCGGTGCTAAAAGATTTCCCCCTTATCCTTAAACTGTGACCCCTTGTTCTGGAATTCCCCAACATCGGGGCTGAAGGAATCAAGAGATATGGGGGAAATGCAGGAACAGGGGTACTGATTTTAGATGTGTAAGAAAGAACTGCAGATGCTGGTTTAAATGGAAGGTAGACACAACATGCTGGAGTAACTCAGCGAGCGAGGCAGCATATCTGGAGAGAAGGAATGGGCGACGTTTCGGGTCGAGACCCAGTATCAGCCAGCCATGATCCAAGTCCAAGAAGGAACTGCAGATGCTGGAAAATCGAAGGTGGGCAAAATTGCTGGAGAAACTCAGCGGGTGCGGCAGCATCTATGGAGCGAAGGAAATAGGCAACGGAACGTTGCCTATTTCCTTCGCTCCATAGATGCTGCCTCACCCGCTGAGTTTCTCCAGCAATTTTGCCTACCAACCATGATCCATATTGAATGGCAGTGCTGGCTCGAAGGGCCGAATGACCTACTCCTGCACATATCTGTCTATGTTTCTGCGCTGTATCTTCCAAAGTAAGATTAAACTGTCCCAGGCTGAGATAGCCAACCCCTGCATCATTTCAGCAGAGCACCTTACCTGAGCATGACGGCCAGGCCCAGACTGGGCAGGTCGCCCTCCACGGCGCCCCACACCTGGTTGACCGTCTCCCAGTCGCCCATTGTCCAAACTCTGACTTAAAAACTGTGGCAGAGGAGGAGGTGCGCGGAGAGAGTGTAGTGGCTGCAAGTCACAGGCAGCTCAGTCATTTTATAGCTCCTCCAGTCCTCCCTCCCCCTGCCTCGCCCTCTCCCCCCCTGGACCCTGCCTCCCTACCGCCCCCCACTGGCGATTGTCAAGTACGTGTCAGCACTGGTAGATCCTTATCCATGCATAACATAGAAACATACAAGGCCGACACAACACGCTGGAGTAACTCAGCGGGTGAGGCAGCATCTATGCAGATAAATCATTTATTCTTTGGAGCGCGGAAGGTTAAGAGGTCTTTAAAATGATGAGAGGGATGGACAGAGTTGACGTGGATAAGTTTTTCCATTGAGAGTAGGGAAGATTCAAATAAGGGAGCATGATTTGAGAATTAAGGGACAAAAGGTTAGGGGTAACATAGAAACAGAGAAACATAGAAAATAGGTGCAGGAGTAGGCCATTCGGCCCTTCGAGCCTGCACCGCCATTCAATATGATCATGGCTGATCATCCAACTCAGTATCCTGTACCTGCCTTCTCTCCAGACCCCCTGTCTTCTCTCCAGACCCCCAGGCCTGTGCCTTTCCACACAGTGGGGAACTTTGATTCTGCTGTGTGGGGATGTTTTATGTCAAACCCTATAGTGTGTTGTGTCCTGTTGATTTTTATTGTATGGCTGTATGGAAATTCATTTCACTGTGCCACCAGGCACACGTGGCAATTAAATCTATCTTGAATCTTGAATCTTGATCCCTTTAGCCACAAGGGCCACATCTAACTCCCTCTTAAATATAGCCAATGAACTGGCCTCAACTACCTTCTGTGGCAGAGAATTCCAGAGATTCACCACTCTCTGTGTGAAAATGAGGGGCAACTTCTTTTCTCAGAGAGTGGTAGCTGTGTGGAATGAGCTTCCAGTGGAAGTGGTGGAGGCAGGTTCGTTTTTATTATTTAAAAATAAATTGGATAGGTATATGGACGGGAAAGGAATGGTCTGAGTGGAGGTAGATGGGGCTAGGTGAGAGTAAGTGTTCGGCACGGACTAGAAGGGCCGAGATGGCCTGTTCCCGTGCTGTCATTGTTACATGGTTATATGAATTGGTCGCAAATTGCCTCACGCGCTGAGTTACAATATTCTAGGTAGATAAAAATGCTAGGTAGACAAAAATAGGCAACGTTTCGGGCCGAAACGTTGCCTAGTTCCTTCGCTCCATAGATGCTGCTGCACCCGCTGAGTTTCTCCAGCACTTTTATCTACCATCTAAAATCAGTACCCCGTTTCAGCTTTCCCCCCACATCCCTTGATTCCCTTGGCCCCAGGAGATAACAATTGTAGGCTTCCAGCCAACCTGCCCAAACCGAGTCCCTATCAGCCTGGGCAGCCCTGATCTCACCCACACACTAGTATCACTCTGTGACTGCGTGACCTCCCTGCCTGCCTGCCTGCCTGCCAGGCAGTATGTGTGACCTTCACGGGAGCCAGGCCTCACTGTCCAAAGGGCTTGAGCAAGAATTCAATGGAAGTGAAGATTCTCTGAACCATGGGCAGGAGATGTAGCCTCGCAGGGGGAGTTCTCAGTGACTACTCTCTGTGCGAATTGTTTGCGTATTAGGGTTTTAATTTTATTTGGCTTCCCCGCTTCTTTGACGTTGGGATTACTGTTGAACAAAAGGTCAGGTGCTTGACTCGAGTGTGGAAAGGGTCGATACACTGAGCCTGCCTCTCTGGAGTGTCTCAGTGTGTGGGTGACCTGACCAGGCTATTAAAGCACACAAGCGGCAAGCAGAGACAATGCTTTCACGCTAGAGACAGAGGCACACACTATTTTGGGAAAACACAAGGGGGCTGGATTCATCATCCGCTGCCTAGCGGCGTCTGACAGCCCCCCACGCTTGGGTTCAGTTTAGTGATGGGGCAGGCCCTTCGGCCCACCGAGTCCATTCCGACCACCGGTCACCCGTTCACACTAGTTCCAGTTTACCCCAATCTCGCATCCGCTCCCCTACACAACACATAAGCAAATGAACCTGCACACCCCGCAGGTCTTTGGGCTGTATTGGCGGGGGCGGAGCACCCGGAGGAAAACCCACGCGGTCCCGGGGAGAACGTGCAAACTCCACGCAAACAGCAACTCTCCCTTCACCGCGCCACCCGTTACAGCCACACAGCCACGGTGAAGATGATTATTCATACCTGGAGTATTGCGTACAGTTTTGGTCTCCAAATCTGAGGAAGGAAATTATTGCCATAGAGGGAGTGCAGAGCGACCAGATGATTCCTGGGATGTCAGGACTGTCTTATGAAGAAAGACTGGATAGACTTGGTTTATACTCTCTAGAATTTAGAAGATTGAGAGGGGATCTTATAGAAACTTACAAAATTCTTAAGGGGTTGGACAGGCTAGATGCAGGAAGATTGTTTCCGATGTTGGGGAAGTCCAGGACAAGGGGTCACAGCTTAGGATAAGGGGGAAATCCTTTAAAACCGAGATGAGAATAACTTTTTTCACACAGAGAGTGGGGAATCTCTGGAACTCTCTGCCACAGAGGGTAGTTGAGGCCAGTTCATTGGCTATATTTAAGAGGGAGTTAGATGTGGCCCTTGTGACTAAGGGGATCAGGGGGTATGGAGAGAAGGCAGGTACGGGATACCGAGTTGGATGATCAGCCATGATCATATTGAATGGCGGTGCAGGCTCGAAGGGCCGAATGGCCTACTCCTGCACCTAATTTCTATGTTTCTATGTGCAGGAAAAGAGGCAGTAACTCTGTGCACAGCAAGATCCCATCGGGGAAAGGTGAGCAGATAGGCTGCTTGTTGGTGAGGTTAGTAGGCACGGTGGCGCAGCGGTAGAGTTGCCGCCTCACACGCCAGAGACCCGGGTTCAATCCTGACCACGGGTGCTGACTGCCGAGTTCGTCCGTTCATCCCGTGACCCGCGTGGGTTTTCTCCATGAGCTCCGGTTTCCTCCCACACTCCAAAGACGTGCGGTAATTGGCTTCGGGTAAACCTGTCCCTCGTGTGTGTAGGATAGTGTTAGTGTGCGGGGATCGCTGGTCTGTGCAGTCTCGGTGGGCCGAAGTGCCTGTTTCCTCGCTGTATCTCTAAACTAAACTAAACTCAGTCTGAAGAAGGGTGTCGACCCGAAACCTCACCTATTCCTTTGCTCCATAGATGCTGCCTGTCCCGCTGAGTTTCTCCAGAATTTGATGAGGCTGTTATTCTAGGAGCCAGCCTTCAATGACCAGTGGTGGCATCCCTACTCTTAGCTCCTTCTCCACGCAAAGATAGACACAAAATGCTGGAGTAACTCAGTGGGACAGGCATCATCTCTGGAGACAAGGAACTGGTGACATTTCGGGTCTGTCTGAAGAGTCTGATGAAGGCTCTCGACCCAAAACATCACCTCTATAATCTTTGATAGAATCATAGAAAATAGGTGCAGGAGTAGGCCATTCGGCCCTTCGAGCCTGCACCGCCATTCAATACGATCATGGCTGATCAACCAACTCAGTATCCCGTACCTGCCTTCTCTCCATACCCCCTGATCCCTTTAGCCACAAGGGCCACATCTAACTCCCTCTTAAATATAGCCAATGAACTGGCCTCAACTACCCTCTGTGGCAGAGAGTTCCAGAGATTCACCACTCTCTGTGTGAAATTTTTTTTTCTCATCTGGGTCCTAAAAGATTTCCCCCTTATCCTTAAACTGTGACCCCTTGTTCTGGCCTTCCCCAACATTGGGAACAATCTTCCTGCATCTAGCCTGGCCAAGATGTCTAGGCAGCGGTGGTCGATGGCCGATGGTCACACCACGTCGGCTGCCTGCCCTTCTCCCTGGGCCTATGTCCATGCTCGCGTGTCCCTGGAGAGGGGACACGAGGTGTACACGGGGACACTGGAGGCCTTCCGTGGAAGCTGGTCGCCGCGGGTGGTGTCGAGTGCATTGTATTATAACGATGGCCTGATGCAATGTGACGTTTGAACATCTTTGTACCTCCTGCTGGTACACTGCAACATGCAATTGCTGAATAAAGTTCTTGGAAGGAATACAAAATGGCGGTACACAAAAGTGCTGGCGAAACTCAGCGGGTGCGGCAGCATCGATGGAGCGAAGGAAATAGACAACGTTTCGGGCCGAAACCCTTCTTCAGCCCGAAGCCTATTTCCTTCGCTCCATCGATGCTGCTGCACCCGCTGAGTTTCTCCAGCACTTTTGTCTACCTTGGATTTTGCAGCATCTGCAGTTCCTTCTCAAATACAAAATGGCGGTGTCTGACGATGTGCCCGCTCCCCCTGCTGGCCGATCAGCAGGAGAACATGACCCTTGTCCACAGGCCACGCACACACTGACTGCATGGAATTCACCCTCTCCACCTCGTGATGTGATCACTTGGACGAATCAGTAAGCTATTTACGCAGTCATGAGCTAATAAAGGATGGTTTATTAGCCACCTGCTCCCAAGGGCCCACACTGACATTGCTGGCTGCTGTGAGCGAGCTAGTTTTATTTTAGTTTAGAGATACAGCGCGGAAACAGGCCCTTCGGCCCACCGAGTCCATGCCAACCTGCGATTCCCCCACACACTAACACACCAGGGTCAATTTTCATTTATGCCAAGCCAGTTAACCTGCAAACCTGTACGTCTTGGGACAATAGACAATGGACAATAGGTGCAGGAGTAGGCCATTCAGCCCTTCGAGCCAGCACCGCCATTAAATGTGATCATGGCTGATCATCCCCAATCAGTACCCCGTTCCTGCCTTCTCCCCATATCCCCTGACTCTGCTATTTTTAAGAGCCCTATCCAGCTCTCTCTTGAAAGCATCCAGAGAACCGGCCTCCACCGCCCTCTGAGGCAGAGAATTCCACAGATTCGCCACTCTCTGTGAGAAAAGGTGTTTCCTCGTCTCCGTTCTAAATGGCTTACCCCTTATTCTTAAACTGCGGCCCCTGGTTCTGGACTCCCCCAACATCGGGAACATTCTGGACTCCCCCAACATCGGGAACATGTTTCCTGCCTCTAGCGTGTCCAAGCCCTTAATAATCTTATATTATATACCCTCTCATCCTTCTAAACTGCAGAGTATACAAGCCTTTGGAGTGTGGGAGGAAACCGGAGCACCCGGAGAAAACCCACGCAGGTCACGGGGATAACGGTCCGACTGCACCAGTGGTCAGGATCGAACCCGGGTCTCTGGATCTGTGAGGCAGCAACTCTACCGCTGCGCCTCCTTGCCGCCTCTGCACCACCCTCTATCCTTTCCAGTTCCAACTCTTCCTCCATTTAAATCCCTCCACCATGTTGGACGGTGTGCTGAGCTGGCTACGAGCGAACATTGTGTGTAGGAAGGAACAGCAGATGCTGGTTTACACCGAAGATCAACACAAGAATGCTGGAGTAACTCAGCCGGACAGGCAGCATCTCTGGAGAGAAGGAATCGGTGACGTTTCGGGTCGAGTCTGAAGAAGGGTCAAATCCCGAAACGTCATATATTCCTTCTCTCCAGAGTTGCTGCCTGACCCGCTGAGTTAAGGTCATAAGGTCATTAGTGATAGGAGCAGAATTAGGCCACTCGGCCCATCAAGTCTACTCCAGCATTCAAACATGGCTGATCTATCTCTCCCTCCTAACCCCATTCTCCAGCCTTCTCCCCATAACCCCTGACACCCGTACTAATCAAGAATCTCTTTATCTCTGCCTTAAAGATATCCGTTGACTTGGCCTCCACAGCCATCTGCGGCAAAGAATTCCACAGATTCACCACCCTCTGAATAAAAAAAAAATCCTCCTCATCTCTTTCTTAAGGGAACGACCAGATTCTCGATTTGCTCTAATGCTAGAGTTGCTCCAGCATTTTGTGTTGGACGAGAGAGCACTGCCCTAATGTGGACACTGTGTATGGATGCGCCCTGATACAGTGCTCCCTGCCTCCCATCCACGATCCAGGCACCGTAACGTGTGACAGCGGAACGTGTGACCTTGCAGCCC